>NC_044054.1:29673041-29715931 GCF_902167405.1 Gadus morhua
AGGTGTGTGTGTGTTTGTGTGCGTGTTTGTGTGTCTGTGTGTGTGTGCGTGCGTGAGAATGAGGAAAACGTGTGTGTGTGGGTCTGTAAGAGGGAGAAAAAACGATTGTGTGTGTTTGCGCTAGTTTGCGTATGTGTGTATGTGTGTGTGTCTGTCTGTGTCTGTGTGTGTGTGTGTGTGTGTGCGTGTGTGCTTGAGTGTGTGTGAGTGCTAGTGTGTGTATCTATGTGTGCACGTGTGTGTGTGTACGTGCGCACGCATGCGTTTGTAGGTGTGCTTGTATGTGTGTGCGTGCGTGTGTGTGCGTGTGTGCGGGAGCCAACCTGTGAACAGAGCAGCATGACGAGCTCCACCACCGACGTGCTCGACTTCATGCACACCAGACCTGAGGGGAAGACGGACAGCGCAGTCAGAAACCGCATTCACACGTTCACCTCACACACATATTCACACGTTCACCTCACACACACATTCACACGTTCACCTCACACACACATTCACACGTTCACCTCACGCACACATTCACACGTTCACCTCACACACACATTCGCACGTTCACCTCACACACACATTCACACACACGCACACACACACAGAAACACTTTCTTTCACTAAAACACACACACACACACACACACACACACACACACACACACACACACAGACCCACACTTTCTTTCACTCAAACACACACACAGAATCACAATCTCTCTCTCACACACTAACTCACTCACACACACACACACACACAATCACTCTCTCTCTCACATGCGCACACACACACACACACACACACAATCACTTTCTCTCACACACACACACACACAAATGCACACACACAATCACCCTCTCTCTCACACACACACACACACACACAAATACACACACAATCACTCTCTCTCACACACACATATACACACACAAACAAAAACAGATAAAACAGTAAAGGCAAGTCAGATACAAACAACATAAATCAATATTGCACTTTATGTGTGCATAAACATTGGAACAAGTACTTATTATAGTGCCAGTATAAACAGTAAAAGGCATTCCACATAGAAGACAAACACATAGACAGTAAGCTGAAGGTAGGATGAACAGAACAGCAGAGAGAGAGAGAGAGAGATCGAGACAGAGAGGGAGAGACGAGAGAGAGACAGAGTCAGAGAGAGAGAGAGAAAGAGAGAAAGAGAGAAAGAGAGAGAGAGACGGAGAGAGGGAGAGAAAGAGAGAGAAAGAGAGAGGGAGAGAGAGAGGGAGAGAAAGAGAGAGAGGGAGAGGGAGAGAGAAAGAGAGACAGAGAGTGAGGAAGACAGAAAGAGGGAGGGATTCCAGAAGAACACGTAGACAGTGGGTATAACACCAGGACACCGGGAAGTGAGTGAAACAAGCACACACTGACACGTATCATAACCTAGCTTACTTTAGCTGCTCAGACTCATCCTACACTGAGATATATACACCACTGCTGCTAGCCTAGCATGCTAGCCACAGAGCTAGCGTGAAAAATATAACTTCTCACCTGATTGACGAATGAGTGAGACAGCCAGGTGATGCACCCACTCACACACAACCACACACGCCTCTTTCCTTCATGACACACACACACACACACACACACACACACACACACACACACACACACACACACACACACACACACTCTATTTCTCGTTCTTCTATCAGACACATCATATACCGTTCCAACGTGTTCATTATTCTCTCCTCTCGGTCGTACAATCTCACCTATTGCTCGCACAAACACAGTCTCACACACACACACACACACACTCTATTTCTCGTTCTTTTATCAGACACATCATATATCGTTCCAATGTGTTCATTATTCTCTCGTCTTGGTCGCACAATCTCACCTATTGCTCGCACACACACACACACACACACACACACACACACACACACACACTCTATTTCTTGTTCTTTTATCAGACACATCATATATCGTTCCAATGTGTTCATTATTCTCTCCTCTCGGTCGCACGGTCGCACAATCCACAATCTCACCTATTGCTCGCACACACACACACACACACACACACACACACACACACACACACACACACACACACACACACACACACACACACACACACACACACACACACACACACACACACACACACACACACACGCACACACGCGGTGCAGGGCAGTGCAGCGGAGACAGGGACAGTGAATGGGCAGACTGCACAGACTGAGAGACGCCGGCTAGAGAAAAGGAGGCGTGTACAGCACCTGTACCTTCTATGAGCAGCTCCTGCCCATGGCTGCCCAGCAGAGTCCTGGACAGGAAGGGGGCAAAGTCCACAAAGATCTCCCTCAGCAGGGGGGCCACCTTCTCTAGCGCCCTCTCCAGCTTGGTGGTGATACTGCACCCGGGGACGGAGGGAGGAACGGGGGAGGGTACAGATCAGGGGGGGATGGAGAGAGGGAGGGAGGGGGGGAGGGTACAGATCAGGGGGGGTGGAGAGAGGGAGGGAGGGGGGGAGGGTACAGATCAGGGGGGGTGGAGAGAGGGAGGGAGGGGGGGAGGGTACAGATCAGGGGGGGATGGAGAGAGGGAGAGAGGGAGGGACGGGGGAGGGAGTGAAGAGATCAGGGGTGGAGGGAGGGAGGGATGGGGGAGGGAGGGAGGGAGGGAGGGAGTGAACAGATCAGGGGGGGTGGAGAGAGGGAGGGGGGGAGGGTACAGATCAGGGGGGGATGGAGAGAGGGAGAGAGGGAGGGCGGGGGAGGGAGTGAAGAGATCAGGGGTGGAGGGATGGAGGGATGGGGGAGGGAGGGAGGGAGGGAGGGAACAGATCAGGGGGGATGGAGAGAGGGAGGGAGGGAGGGTACAGATCAAGGGGAGAAAGAGAGAGAGAGAGAGGGAGAGAGAGAAGATTTACATCATTAGGCAAAAATGGAAGACAATTGAGGGGAAGATAAGAGAAATTGAGAAGACTGCGGTGCATTTTAAGTACAGTCGATTCAATTAAAGTGTGGCAACAGAAATGAGAAAAAAAAAAGCACAAGTCAAGAGAAGGAAAAAAGTCAAATAAGTAAAGCCACGAACACACAGAATACCGACCGGGGGGAGGAAGGGAAGCAGGGAGAATTAATTATGAAACATCCTCACAAAACCCTGCAGAAGCAGAACGCAGCTCACACGCTTCTGCGCTCCGTGCTAACTGTCAAAACGTGTGTACAATGTGTGCAGATGCTTGGTGTTTGCACGTTTACTAAACCAAAACCTGTCAACATCTTGTACGACGAGCGGAAGGCGACTTAATTGCAAAACACTACGAAACATTGCAAGTCATCTTTTAAATTTGGTTTGTTTATTTGTTTGTTGTTCTTCATCCGCTGCCAGGTAATACCGCCCCTTAATCGACTACTTATTAATACCGCGACACGCACACGCCTAGCAACTGCCAAATCGGTTGCTAGGGTTTTGCCAGCTCGGTTGTCCCACGCCTGATGTAATCGGGTGAAAGGACACAAAGGTGTCGCCTGGCGTTCTCACAGAAGCGTGCTCGGGACGCGATATGACTGTGGTGAGCATTATGGGATGGTTCAGCGGCGCGACGTTGTGGACGTCGAGGTGCGAGTGTCGCAAATGAAAGGTTAATGAGGACTGAAATTGGAGGCTCATCTTTCATTTGTTTTGGATGAACGGGTCAGAAGGAGGAAAAAAAATAAAGAATAATGAATTATGAATGACAAAACTGGATCCCCGCCCCCTGGCTAATCATAAAGTATTAGCAATGACCGCATTACTCGATCTATTAAGCAAATAATCAATTAGCAAACGTTGCAGCATGTAAACAGCAGGGCAATGTAATTGGAAAGAGTGTGTGTGCAAAGCGTTAGGCTGTGGGTGTGTGTTTGCGGGTGTTCGTGTGTATGAGTGTGTGTGTGGGTATGTCAGTAGTGCTAAAGTAAATGTTCTCCAAGATCAAACAATGTCAAGTTTAGCTCGCGGAAATCATAACAAGAGCGTAGATATAATATTGTGCTGGTGGTGGAGTTTAGAAGCGTCTTATCAGAGAATTCATGGAGAGGAAATGGGTCACCTGGAATTTGCACATTACTCCCGCTAATACCCATCGTTCAGTTTGAGAAGATCATGTGGGCGACATCCCCCACAAGGGACCCATAGATCAGGCGTGGTCTGGTATGATCCATAGATCGTGTGTGAACATCCAGCATATGTGATCCATAGATCACGCGTGATCCATTGATAAAATGTGAACCATAGATCAGGCGTGATCCATAGATCAAGGGTGATCCATAGATCACGGACGATCCATCGATCATGTTTGATCATGAATGTCCACAGATCCTGTGACCTGGCGATGGCCAATGACGGAGATGGTTCCCATGGGTTTGCTCAATCAGAGAAAGGGATGAGTGTTTATCGATGGGTTTATCGCTGGCTTCTGGGTTTGAACATACAAAGGCCTCTGTATCTCACTCTCTAAAACCCTGGGGCTCATTGACTTTTGGCAAGTTGTGGAGGCAGTGAATCAGTAAGGGAGAGAGAGAGAGAGAGAGAGAGAGAGAGAGCGAGAGACAGAGACAGAGACAGAGACAGAGACAGAGACAGAGACAGAGACAGAGACAGAGAGAGAGAGAGAGAGAGAGAGAGAGGCATAGAGGCAAAGACAGAGAGAGAATGTGTGAGAGGATGTGAAGACCCTGAATCTCTTTATCTGCCCCCTGTAGAGCACCTTCTGACCTCCAACTTACGAGGGATTTCTGTGGCCCGGGGTGCATAGATCATTCTAGAAAGTCAAACAGCAACGGTGGGAATTATCGGAGAAACACTGGAGTGTGAGGGTTGAGTGTGCCCGTTAGAGAGGGTGCGCGCATTGGCCGAGTGCCAGACAGTAGACAGCCTGGCCCCTGGACACAGCCAATCGAACGGGCAGGCTCAGGCCTCTCGCAAGGCATTATGGGTAGAGTTGGGTTGTGATCGGTGGGGATGATGGGAAGGAGAGGGGGGGGGGGGGGGGGGGGTTCTGCTTGCCTAAAACACTGCCCTGCGTCCCTGGGGGTGGTCTGGAAGCCAGCGAGAGAGCTAAAAGACTTGAGCTCGGGCAGCGTCTGGCCGCACTGCTCCACCTCACAATAGGAACTGCAATGTAAACCACACAACACACACACACACACACACACACACACACACAAAGGGATTAAGAAACACACACTCTCAACACTGTATTCCTGCGTTCGCACTCGCGCACGCACACACATTACCGTCACAGACTAAGATTGTTACAAGACTAGCTTGAGTGGGCTATAATATTCAATACGGTTTAAACATTACCATGATAGGGATGGTTCAATGTACATTCTTTTTAGGGAAATGACACTTAGATGGCTTTAAAAGGGAATCTCTTAAATATCTCTATAATCGTATATTTGTAAGAGCTATGCAGGTTATGGAAACACACTTAAGACACCTTAAAAAATGTATAATTTATGAATCACTCCACCCCATTGTAGCCTGGAGAGCCAGAAGAAACCGAAGAAGAAATTCCTTCGTTCGGAATAAGAGCTCCCTGAAGACACTTTTCATGGATTATTCACAGGATTAAGTTATACCAGAAGATCGGCATGTACCTTCTTGTATCAAAAGGTGCATGTTGGTCTTCTGGTATAACTTAATCTTGAGAATGTTCCATGTTCAACCTTGAAATATGCCTCAACTTCTGGCAATGAAGGATCGTGTGTAGGATCACTTTGGTCTGACATTACAGGCTACAGTGGGCGGGTGATGATAACCAAATTAAATATATGGTTGGTGCTGTATTGCTCTAAGAATGAAACACATTGAATTATGTGCATTGTGAAAGAGTAGCGGAACACTTCAAACCTAAGGGAAAGCTCCACATGTTTACCAGAGTTTGTATGGTAAAAATCGAATTTTAGTTTGATATTAATGTTCGGTCACTCTTTGATATCTCGGCCTTGGAGTGTTGAAATCAATTTATTAAAAAGCTTTTGTTAGCAATTGTGAAATTAATGACTCGTGTTCCTCGCGAGTATATTAAAACCCGGGATGATAAGTGATGCTGAATAAGTACACTGCAGTTGTGTTAAAATATGGTAAGCTGTTTTGGGAGAGATGACGAATATGCTGTATTGAAGTCCGGCTTAGTGCAATCTATTTCAATTAAATTGGTAAATTAATCAGTATTACGGTTATCAAGCTAGTGTGTCACTGTGGGTGTGTGTCGTTATGTGTATTTACGGGCCTCATAACATTTATTGTGTTGGCGCAAATAGTGTGACTGCTGACCGCATTGGTTTGTTCAGTCTGAACAGAATACATGGTATGGGAAAGATGCAAAGGCCCAGATTTAAATAAGGTGGGGGGGGGGGGGCTGAGAAAAACAAAGAGATGCAAACAAGCGAGCGAACGCAAGCCAGCAAACAGGTGAGCGGCGTTTAGCCGGGGACAAAATGGCGGGGTGCTAGCGTAGCTTAGCACGGTGGCGCGAGACGGCGGGCTTCCTGACCTCATGTTCTCCATGGTGTCCTCGGGCATCGGCGCCACCGTCTGCACCGCCGGAAGGCTCTTGCTGGTGGCGCCGTTGACGAAGGACGAGGACGAGGAGGAGGAAGAGGAGGCGGAGTCTGCGGCCCCTGGTGAGGAAGGAGGGCAACGGCGAAAGAGAGACGGAAACAACAGAGAGGGGAGGTGGAAAGAGAGAAGGGTTGAAGGGGGGAGGTGGCGGGGGAGAGGGAACATTAGAGACGCGGTCTTAATTACCGGGAACATTAGCCGGCGGACGGCGGAGAAACGCATTAGCCCGCGGTATCGCTCTGCTTCTCCTCAGACTTCTGTCCAAACAACCCCACCTAGAGGGGGCTGTACTTCAGCTCCCATCCCTTCCGCGGTCGTTGTGCATGCACGACGCCGAAAGGTTGTCAATCCTAGCCCCCTGTGCACGCTACCGATATCCTCTAATGAACAGGTGCTGCATGGCCTGGCCCCTCATCCTCCCGGGGTGAACCCGTTGGCCCCTCACACCCCGGCGCTGGGCCTCACACCACCACGGGGTGGGCTACCTGTCAGGCAAGAGCGGCTTTGACAGGAGCGCGATTGCCCCCCCTGCCAACGCACCGCACACACACACGTCCAGTGAGGGGGCGTGTGGGTCGCTCATTTATATTTCACGACCGACGCGGACGTTTTTCCCTCCACCCCAACCCTCAAACCCGACCATAAATCCCCAACACACAGCAGCTTAACGTTGTAGGGCACGATTACGCCCCAGGAAAGGCCCGACGCATTACTACCTGGATGTTATACGTACGAGGTCATGAGCAATGTCTGTCATATTTCACACCACTGCCGACTATCAAAAAAAAACGTATCAATGCATTACGCTGCAGTGATGCCAGGATTGGCCGGGGTGTATTAAATCGCACAGGAATTCACTTTTCATTTTCTTGTTTCGCCTCAGGCCACACGGTTAGTGGACGGCGGCACTAGAGGGCAGTAAAGGGCAGCGGCACCTTGACGCCCCTTCGTTCCAGAGCCCGGGCTCATTCCTCAACATGACCAATAGCAGGCCAATCCCTGTCTCGCACGGCTGCAATTAATCTCGGGGGAAGGCTCCGCGTCTGACAGAAAGATGATTCCCGTTGCAGTGTTTGACCACGCCCGATCGCGCGCTTCCTAGCCGTCGGCGCGAGGGGAGTTGTGAGGAAAACAATTTGGCATTTGTCAGAACACGACGGCTCTGACCTCTGCCGCATTGATTCATAATAAGGAATCAAAGGAGGACACGTGAGGAAATGCACCGTGACTTTTACCCTACGTCCGTCCAGCACTATTGGCTCTTACCAGAGAGTGCTTTGCATTCATCCGCCGTCTTTACAAAGCGAGAAGGCTTTTAAAGGCTTTTATTATCTCCCGTTGGAGAACTCTTCCAGTTGTTCTAGTTTTTAGATTGTACATTCTGCATGCGTGATTGTCAGACATTAGCATAAATATACGTTTTTAAGAGCGGCGTAAGTGTAAGTGTATCTTGCTGTGGGTGTTTAAGAAGAGGGCGGTGCACAGGTGACCTCTAGCTCACCTGTAGTGTTGATCATGCTCTTTGGGGTTGCCGTGGCAGCGGCGAAGATGTTGGGTGTGCTGCCAGGAGTGGCTGACCCGCCTGTGGTGGGCGTGCCCACCGTGTTGACGGACAGGCTGCCGGGCGGGGCCTTCTTGACTGGCACCACGACGCTCCTATCAGGGGAAAGAGACGCACGGGTTGACCAATCAGCACTCAGGCGTTACGAGGATTTGGCTGTGATTTGGACGTTACATTATAAAATTGAAATGTCTGTTAAAGACGATATAGTTCTTTGATATTTTCCTTTTATTCACGAGATATTAGCGTTGACTAATCATTTAATTAAAATGTGTTCAAAGTATTTGGCAAAGGGTTGTGTAAGAAATATAGAGTGGTTATAGTTTAAAAAGGCGTGTGTGTGTATGTGTGTGGGAATGTTTTCCTGATCATTGTTTTAATCAGCATTCGCTGCGCATTTTAAATATGCATTGTAATAATTCACACCCGCGTTTCATGTGTTGTTCTTCTGATCTGGGAACAAAACAGCTCATCAATGACTAAATTAACAGCCATTTAACGGGCGCCGTCTTCAGAGACGCGTGTGAGAACGTCCCGATAGCACAGAGGAAGGGTTCTAACGGCACGGCCAATAGGATCTCTCTAGGATTATCAGCAATAAAGGGAAATCGTTTTATGTGTAATATGATGTAACATCCCTAGCACCGGCCATCCATCAAAGAGTACAAAGGTTGATTGCCTCTCCTAAAAGCCATTTACACATATTTCATTAAAAATCGATGAATAAAGCTGTGGAAATTCACAGCACTTTCACTTTCACCCTTTCATTATTTTTAAGCTGCTGCGATGGCATGGGGTCCTCGGGGGGGGGGGGGGGGGGGGGGGGGGGAGCCAGGGAGGGAGTACCTGTCGAAGGAGTGGAACTGCATGGGCAGCATGGGGTGTGTCTTCAGGGCGGGGTCCGGGTGGTAGGGGGTGGGTCCCACCTCCTGCCCCGTGTCCCCGCCGTCCAGAGGGGCGGCCACCAAGCTCTTCAGGATCTCCTGTCGGGGGGGGAGAGAGAGAGAGGGAGGGAGAGAGAGAGAGAGGGAGAGAGACGGAGAGAGAGAGAGAGAGAGAGAGAGAGAGAGAGAGAGAGAGAGAGAGAGAGAGAGAGAGAGAGAGAGAGAGAGAGAGAGAGAGAGAGAGAGAGAGAGAGAGAGAGAGAGAGAGAGAGAGAGAGAGAGAGAGAGACGGAGAGAGAGAGAGAGGGAGAGAGAGAGAGAGAGAGAGAGAGAGAGAGAGAGAGAGAGAGAGAGAGAGAGAGACGGAGAGAGAGAGAGAGGGAGAGAGAGGGAGAGGGATAGAGAAAGAGAGGGAGCGAAAGAGAGAGGGGGAGAGAGAGAGAAGGAGAGAGAGAGGGGGGGGAGAGAGAGGGAGGGAGAGAAAGAGAGAGAGGGAGTGAGGGAGGGGATGAGAATGAATGAACGAGCACGTTGCTCTTGAAGAGCCTCTATGTTTTACTGCAGGTGTATGCGGGAGGTTTATGTTTCCGTTCGACTCCTCGCTAATGGAATACCTTGACATTGATAATTTAACTCACAACGTTAAAACACCTTCTTCTTTTTACCAGCCCTTAGCATGCGTGTATGAATAAACCTCGAGCCTCGCAGAACACTCTCCGCAGAGAGATTAATATTTCCCAAATTGAAATTCCTTCCCAGCCTTTGGACGCGGGGGGCCGACGGATTTGCAAATGAGCCGAACCTGGAGGCAGAACTAATAACCGGAATATTGGCCGAGCTCAGAGCCGGCGTGGAAGAAAACCAGACTTTTCCTCCAGCAGGTAAGCGTGTTATCTTTTCATCACTAAGAACACAAACGACACGACAATCGCACAAACAACAAACCACGACCCACGCCCTCACCTTGACGTTGATGCCCTTGTTGGTCTGGCTGATGCTGGAGATGGAGGAGGGCGGAGCCTGACCCGGGTTGGAGGCGGAGCCAGGGTTATGCGGCGAGTCCAGCAGACTCTCCTGGGACCTCCTGACGTCCGACAGGCCGCACAGTAGGTCCGCCGTGCCCACCACGCCCACGCCGCCGACCACATCCCGGTCCCGGTCCGTCTCGCGGCCCACCATGCCCAGGCCCAGACCCAGGCCCATCTCCGAGCCGTTCAGGGACCCGGACACGTGGCCCTCCTCCCCGATGCCCGAGTCGGTGTGGGGCAGGCCCCCGCAGGGGGAGTTGTCCCCGGGGGTGGAGCTCTGCTTGTCCCGGTCGGAGAAGCCCGACGAGGGGTGTTCTGGAGGAGCGAGGGACAGAGGAGGAGGGGGGAGGGGGGGTGAATACGCGCCTGGTTGGTCTTTAGAGACACCTGCTGGATGTTTTCTACTGCAACTAAATACATGAGGTAGAACGATTCTCAGGAGCTAAACGCGCCCAGAGCATGAGTCAGACCATCGAGGGGACTTTTTCTCTGGAAACCACTTTATTCCGAGGATGAAGTGATTTCATCACCGGAACAAAGGAGACTTGTCTGGGAACGTCTCAGAAGGGCTTTGCAATACCCACATTCTGGTAATAAGACACATTCCTTGCAATCTTAGGAACTCGGGAATACAACCATATAACCACCAAGTGTCACACATTCCAATACACTCCCAGAAACACGAAGAACATAGACTACACAACGTATAGGATTTGACCTTGAATGCAGTAATCATGCAGCAAACATTTCAATGAACTCTTTAAAATGAGGCGTGATTATATATCGCCAGCGAGGCTGTTTTTAGCGGGCGCCTTAGGGGCCTAAGCGTTCTGTGTTTTTCTCTGTTGTCATCCCCGTCAATGGGTGGGAAAAAAAGTGCTTTATCAGTGTTTGCCCGAGGCTTTTATGTATTCGCCTCCCCAGCGGTAAAGCGATGAGTCACTTCCTTCTGCGGCAGGAGCGGTGAGCAGTGGGCCTGACCTGTGCTGGTCGGAGAGTTGATCTCGTGGCGGATGCTCCTCCCTGATAGGCTGGTGGACCTGCCAATCTCCCGCTGGGGCTCCAGGATGTCCCGGTACTTGGAGACCATTAGCACGGAGATGAAGTAGACGACAGCCAATGCCAGGAACTGAGCCTGCTTACTGTCGTCCTGGAATACACACAAACACACACGCGCACACACAGACACACACACACACACACAGACAGACAGACACATACACACACACACAAACACACACATTACAATGCACTCTAAATAATAAGTGTAATGGATAAGGCCAAAATAAATGCATATAGGTTTTTAATTTTCTCACCACGTCTCTAAACACCACGGCCCTGAGTCGGTTGATGTCCACGTCCTGTAAGAGGCGGTCTGGGTCCTGCTGTGAGAGGAGGAGGCAAGGAAGCAAGGGAGCAAGGAAGGAAGGAAGGAAGAAAGTCAGCTTACACCTCCAGCCTCCTGAGTGTGTGTTTGTGTGTGTATTCTTCCGGGCGTGTGTGGGGAGAATCCATCTCATTACTACTCATACATCGTAAACATGACATACACCCACGACGTCGCCCGCTATCAGCGTGACAAGGTAAGAGTAACAGGGACCCATGAGAGAAGGTGTGTGTGTGTGTGTGTGTGTGTGTGTGTGTGTGTGTGTGTGTGTGTGTGTGTGTGTGTGTGTGTGTGTGTGTGTTACCTTGTTGGTAGTGGGGGCACTGTGCAGACTGTCCTGGGATCGGCTGCTGCTCAGAGACGATTTACAGCCACGCTCTCTCTGCCGCTGTCTGCACTCCAGGCAGTTCCTCACCGCAACGCAGCACACTGGAGCGCACACACACGCACACGCACACACACACGCACACACACACACACACGAGAGAGAGAGAGTTCTACGGTAAGAATAACGCGGTTCAGGCGAGGGTACATTTCCTATTAAAATGTTTGCGTGTCATTTGTTACTCTGTTAAACGTGGCGTCGTTTAGCAGGGTTTAATTATTTAACTGTAGAGTTATAGCCGCTAATATAATAGCAAGGTCGTCTGTACCACAATTCATACATTGTGTGTGTGTGTGTGTGTGTGTGTGTGTGTGTGTGTGTGTGTGTGTGTGTGTGTGTGTGTCTTTTCAGTGTCTATGAATGCATATCGAACTCCCCTCTCGGCTACACAATAATGCAAGAAGAGGTAGAGTGTTGGCACTTGTATTTCACTTCCCACACCAATGTGTTGGTTTGTTTACGTTTTTCCTGAAAGGGACAATTATATTTGATTGAAAAAGAAATGTGATTTTCTGGGACATCCAGTTTATAGTTTATGCCCTGGAGTTCTGTCCCTGACCGGTCTCAAATAGCAACATGATTACACATTCAGCTTGAGATGTGCTGAGTGTTGTATTAAACACATTCAGTGTATTTCATATCTTACACAACCACAAGATGGGTATTAATCCA
Organism: Gadus morhua; assembly: GCF_902167405.1. Lineage (NCBI taxonomy): Eukaryota > Metazoa > Chordata > Actinopteri > Gadiformes > Gadidae > Gadus > Gadus morhua. Next base: position 29,685,554 of record NC_044054.1, read on the forward strand.
TAGAACGCCAAAACTTAAATATTTTAACCCTAGATGTAGCACTAGATGTACTTTCATACGTCTCATAGTTGAGGCGTATTACCCATTTAGCTCGACATAGTGTTGTATGAAACACATTCAGTATATTCTATATCTTATACAACCATAGGATGCATACCAAGCCATAAATGCAAAATCTTAAATATTATATATCTACATGTGTGCAACACGTTCATACGTGTCGGATTAAACACATACAGAGTATATTCCAGATTTTATACAATGCTAGATATGGAATACAGTATGGTATTGGGTACCAATCATTAAAAGGCAAAAATATGAATATAATATATCTACATTTACGTCATACATTCATACGTCTCAAAGTGGAGACGATCTTCGCTGGCACCTCTAGAAACATCCGGGAGAGATGCTTCTAGAGATGTTGCTTGCATAAGATATTCCATATCTTATACAATATCTTACACAAGGATATTCCATATCTTATACAATATCTGACACAAGGATATTCCATATCTTATACAATATCTTACACAAAGATATCCCATATCTTGTACAATATCTTACACAAGGATATTTCATATCTTATTCAACCACAGGATGTGCATAAAATGCAAAAACTGAAATATAATCTATCTAAATGTAAATGTTACGTTCGTACATATCAAAGTCGAGACGATGTCAGCTGGCCAGTCTAGAAACATCCCTTCCGTTACGGATGTTTCTAGAGTACGATTATTCAACTCCAGAAACATCCGGATCCGGAACGGAAGCATCTAGAGCCGCCATCGGACATCGGACGTCGTCTGGACATCGGGGGGTGGACTGGAGATGGGATGAGGGAGTAGAATAAAAAAACTCAAACTCACACATACCAAGTCGGAGGCACTGCCTCATCAGCCCCCCGCTGGACATGTTCTTCTCCGCCTCGATTTCGCTGAAGTTGAGCGAGCTGGCGAACACCAGGACGTCCACCATGGCCATGAGGCGGGACAGGAAGGTGACCGCCGTCTCTGAGGACATGCCCTGGGTGGCCTCGATGTTCTCCAGCTCCGTCTGGTGACCGGGGGGGGAGAGGGGGGAGACAACAACGGAGGAGTTCACGTGGAGGAACACACACGCAAAAACTCACGGGATCGGGAGGGTGCTTTCTCGTTTGAGTTTAATATTATTTTTTCCGGTAAAAGAGTAGTCAAGCAAATGAATCGTTAAGTTGATCGCAAAAAGATTGCTTTTTCTTTGTTTCATACGCTGGGAATACTATTGATGTAAACCAAAATAATATCCAATTTAGTGATTTAGTATACTTGCGCATCAACTGCAGAAAGTGGTAACATAATAGTGAGTTAGCATACTCCTCTATCAACTGCAGAACATTTAAACAGAAGTGTGAGTTAGCATACTTGTGAAGCAACTAAATAACATTTAACTTGAATTGTGAGTAAGCATACTAGTGAAGCAACTCAACAACATATAACTACAGACTTCTAGCTAAGTATATCAACATCAACATTCAGTGACAGTGTGACATCACAGAGCAATGTGTTAGCAAATGAGCCACAGACGACACACACAAAACCGGTGATGGGAACACAGAGGTAAGGACAGCGGCGGTGAGGAGAAGTTAACCCTTCGGCAGACAGAGAGCTAAGCTAGGCCCCTGAACCGTGACCGTACACACGAGCAGTAGCACTCGCTACCCCAAACGTTCAAACCACAGTTAATAGAGTCACGAGCATGACATCGAACCCTGGAGTCTACAGGGTGGGGACGGCAGAACGGGTTCTGGAAGGTGGGGGTGGGTGTTTGGTGGGGGTGGGGGGGTTGACGAGGAGCAGGAGCGCTGAGCCTCAGGTGAGGTCAGGTGACGTGCGTACAGACATACGGAGGGAAGGAGGACAGACAGAGAGTGAGGACAGCCAACGGGGTGTCAGGTTGGCGGTCCCCAGGTGACCGTGGTGACGGTGCACTCGGGCGATTTGAGATTGGGTTCTTTTTTTGTTGTTTTTTTTTGTTTACGCACCTCACCCCCTCCAGCTCCAGCCCCCGGCAAAGGGTTCACCTCCTTGCCCTTTGACCCCCCCTGGGGCGCCGCTCCTCCTGCCTTCTTTGGTGTCGATACAGAGGGGTGGGGGGGAGGGGGGGGGTAAGGGGGGAGGGGGGGGGGGGGGGGAGGGAAAGGCTTAGCAGACGTATCCCCCTGGTGGCTTGTTCAAAGCGCTCACCTCGCAGATATTTGGTTACAGGTCTTCAGACAACAATGCAGTGCATCACTCGAGATATAATTTCATCCCGATTAATTCAGATCAACATGATGATTCAAGCCGTAACAAAATAAATAGAGGGATAAAGAGGAGAAACTAGCGATATAAGATTGAATTGATTTAAGCTGCGTAGGGACAGTGATTAACATTGAAAGCGATATAAAAAAGGTTTTTAGTTGCGAGTTCAATTAAAACAATAATAATGAGCTGTATATTATTCGCATCACAATGCAGGAACGCATCGTCTAATTTGAACCATTCAGAAGAACGTTCCACCCTTTGTCCTGTCCGTTTTCTACCTCCATTGATTGGAACTCTCTGCGTACTTGCTCCGTTTTGGTAACATGTAATTTCCATTAGACAGCAGCAGGGAGCTGCTCCTGTGTGTTCTGAATACCGATTGGAATCGGACTGCACTTCAGCACATAAACAGGTCGAGGGGAGAGTAGTAATGAGCAGAAGCAAAGAGGAAGAAGCACAGCGAAGGATAAAACAACACGATGGATGGTCAGGCAGGCATGGCGGGAGATTGGGTCAGTCTCGCGGTCAAAACGGCTTTAAGTAGAGAGAGAAAGGAAACAGCAACTTACAGCGTTGGCACTACTCTTAGAACTCTGCACATGCAGAACGCAAACACAGACAGACGGACAAAACGATAACAGGACAGAAAAACAGAGGAGGGAAAAGAGATGAAGAGTTAAAATAAATAGGTAATAGCAGTCATAAGGTTGTTGAATTATTAATAAAAGGGGTTGGAAAGCAGGGTAGTAATTAAGGCGTAACGCTTCTAAGGAATGTCTAATAGCTACAGTCGACAAAGGTACACGGCAGAGATAGAATATTGTGATCATTAAAAAAGGTTTCTCAAAAAATGAATCAATAATAAATTGAACTTCAAAAATACACATCTTTCAACGTTAAAGGAAGAACGACATCAGAACGATCCAACCACTGGGATTGGAGAGTAGACGTGGTATTTTGAACCTCAGCCACAAGGCCCTGATCACGGCTTTTTTAAGATGTGATGCGGTGATCTGTAATCCCCCCTCCCGCCACAAGGGGCCAGAACCGAGCCACTTACAGAGGGGGAGGTGGCCGCAGAGAGCAGAGGAAGGATGCCTCCGCAGGCGATGATGATGTTGTCCACCATCTGAGAGATGAGATGGATGGTGTTGTGCACGAAGATGATGTTCTCGTTGCTGTTCACAAAGTCCATTACGGACTTGGTGGAGTGACTAGAAAGAGAAATGTGATCATTAGACCGGTGATGCGAAGTCATCAGGGAGTTATTATTACCTACCAGGCATACCCAACTACTTAGAACGCCTTGGAAGGAAAGCTAGCTTGTTTCAGTGACTCTATTGTGTAGGTTGCATTGCAAGTTTATCCAGGACATTCTTGAAATTTAGGTTAGCTATTAAATAAGATGTCTGCAAGAGATGTAACTGGATCTACTTTAAACAGCATTTGGCAAGAACATGAGTTTCCTATTTATATATTTAGATTTATTTGTAGGCTTTTCAGTAAGCCTAAATGGGTAAGCGTTAACAATACCCCTAAACCTAGCTCAAACTCTTTATCATTTATATAGTAATACCACAAAATCTAGCCTAAACTCAGTATCAGTAATATAGTAAAACCACTAAATCTAGCTTAAACTCAGTATCAGTAATATAGTAAAACCACTAAATCTGTCTTAAACTCAGCATCGGTACCAGTACAAGTAATACCCCTCAATCTAGAACAACTCTGTATTAGCAATGTAATACTACCCCTAAACCTAGATTAAACGCTGTAGGCCATCAGTTATAGAGTAATACCCCTTATCCTGGCTTAAACTCTGTATCAGTAATAGTAATACCCCTAAATCTAGTTTAAACTCTGTAGGCCCGTCAGTAATACCCCTAAACCTATCTTAACCTCTGTCGGTAATATAAATACCCCTACACTTAGCTTAAGCTCTGTTTATCCATCAGTAATACAGTAACACCCCTAATCCCAGTTTAAACTCTGTATTAGCAATATAATACTAACCCTAAACCTAGCTTAAGCTCTGTATTAACAATATAATACTACCCCTCACCCTAGCTTAAACTCTGTATTACCAATGTAATACAAAAAAAACTCGAAACCTAGCTTAACCTCTGTAGGCCGACCAGTAACACAGTAAAACCCCTAAACCTATCTTAACCTCTGTAGGCCTGTCAGTAACACAGTAAAACCCCTAAACCTAGCTTAACCTCTGTAGGCCTGTCAGTAACACAGTAAAACCCCTAAACCTATCTTAACCTCTGTAGGCCTGTCAGTAACACAGTAAAACCCCTAAACCTAGCTTAACCTCTGTAGGCCTGTCAGTAACACAGTAAAACCCCTAAACCTATCTTAACCTCTGTAGGCCTGTCAGTAACACAGTAAAACCCCTAAACCTAGCTTAACCTCTGTAGGCCTGTCAGTAACACAGTAAAACCCCTAAACCTAGCTTAACCTCTGGAGGCCGATCAGTAACGCAGTAAAACCCCTAAACCTAGCTTAACCTCTGTAGGCCGATCAGTAATACAGTAAAACCCCTAAACCTATCTTAACCTCTGTAGGCCGATCAGTAACACAGTAAAACCCCTAAACCTATCTTAACCTCTGTAGGCCGATCAGTAACACAGTAAAACCCCTAAACCTAGCTTAACCTCTGTAGGCCGATCAGTAACACAGTAATACCCCTAAACCTAGCTTAACCTCTGTAGGCCGATCAGTAACACAGTAATACCCCTCAACCAGCCAATCTCGTTAACAACCAACTACGACCCATCAGTAATGGAGTGATACCCCTGAACCCAGTCTGACCTGTTAACATAACCCACTACGACCCATCAGTAATGGAGTAATACCCCTGAACCCAGCCTGACCTGTTAACATAACCCACTACGACCCATCAGTAATGGAGTAACACCCCTAAACCCAGCCCACTAGGACAGCGCCCCAGCCCCACCTCCTCCACACGTGGACGTCGGTCTCCAGGGCGAACAGCAGGTCGGTGAGCAGCCGCTGGTGCATGGGCGACCACTTGAACTCGGGGATGCGGAACATGGTGGTGCGCGGGCCGGGGCTGAACTGCCGCCGCTGCTCCTCCGTCATGGGCATGCCGCGGAAGCCCAGGTCCACCCGCAGGTCCCTCTCCAGCTGGGCCGCCGTCCGGCCGTGCAGGGCCTGGGCGGGGGGGAGGACCACGGAGGGATGCAGTGAGAGGAACGGTTTAAGATTACGCCTGAAGATGGTTTGTTTGTCGTCATGCACCGCAATTACAGCAGCAGTCGCTGGCAAGGAAATGATTGAGTCTTGAGGCTCCTTCAGCAATGCAATATCGAAAGAAAAAGTGGAGTAGAAACACATACGGGACATGATTTAATTAGAATGAAATAAAAATATAATAAGAATTGCTGCAAATGGATGGGGGGTGATGGGGAGCTACGAAGGTCAGAGCTACGTCCTCGAATGCTGCTTATCTGCCGATTATGGGAACCGTGTTCGATACTCGGGAATGAGGTAACACACATGTAAGTATGTATATCAATAAATATATATAAATAAACATACAATAAGACCACTAAACCACTGGTTTGAGGCTATTCTGTACTCGCTATATAAAATTATAACATGACTTAAAAGTCAATGTTTGCAATATTGTTGGCATGAATCAATACTATAAAGGACTGCATTCATTTGCACACACACACACACACACACACACACACACACACACACGCGCGCGCACACACACACAAACACCTGGGTGGTTGCGGTAAAGGGCTGCATTCATTTGCACACACACAGACACATACACAAAACCACACACACACACACACCCACACCCACACCCACACACACACACACACACACACGCCCACCCACACACGCCCACCCACACACACACACCTGGGTGGTCGCGGTGGTCTGGATCTTCTTGACGTCCTTGTCCTTGCCGTCGTCAGACCTCTCGGTGTCGGAGGCGGTGCTGGCCGTGTCCCCGCCGGCCTTCAGCCCCGCCCCCTCTCCGTCGGCCCCCGCCGGGCCCTCCCCCTCGGGGAACTCGGCCCTGGCGGCGGCGTGCGCCTGGGCCCTCGCCTGCAGGCTCTCGGCGGCCGCGATGGAGCTGATGTCCGCCAGGGGGCTCTGGATCTTGAAGGCGTCGTCCTCGGGCATGTCCCCGGGGCCCGAGCTCTGCGCCTGCGGGCCCAGGTCCGAGCCGCAGCTGGTCATGTGGGCCAGCAGGCTGAGGTCGTCACTGGGGCAGCCGGGCCCCGGGCCGGGGGGGGGCGGCTGGTCGGCCCTGGGGAGGACCAGCGGGTCTGGGGCTGCCAGAGCCGGGAGGAGCTTCTCGTCCACCTGAGGAGGAAGGAGGAAAACGCTGGAATCACCCGGGCACTGTGGGGGACTCCTGGAGCTCCTTGACCCGCGTGGGCTTGGATAAGATCGACCGAAGACCTGCTGCTCTCAAATAATAAAAGCTGTGTTTTATGAGGCAGGGCTGAACGATTTGGGGAAATAATGTAATTGCAATTATTTTGACCAATATTGCGATTGTGATTTAATGTGCCATTTTTATAATTTATTAAGTTCCTTATGTTGTGTATTATTCACTAAAAAAGAAAATAAATCATTCTTTAGTATTACCAACCCAACATTGGAAGCAGTCAACATCAAAACTGCTTTTCCTTGTGTTCCGGTGTGTTGAGATTCATTTATATTATAAACTTCTTTATTTAACTATTGAATTGTAAAATAAAAATAAATGAAGCGTACTGATTACCAGTCATTAACGGTAACAAATCACTTATTTTTTTCGCAGACTTTGCGATTTGAATACCGCGTTCTATTACATCGCGATTTCGATTTGAATCCGATTAATCGTTCGATTAAGCCCTATTTTGATGTGGCAGGGTCTGTGTGTTATGTACTGTTTGAATGTCTCTGAGGCCAGGCCAAGGGCATGTTTACAGCCACGGCTGGACGATAAAGCGGTATTCTATACTATCTCTCTTTCTCTCTCAATCCTACAGTATATAAACGGACATTGATGTGAACTTCGGTATACTTCAGCAGAGTTACCGTTCCCGAGTTCCCCTCCTCCGAGCCACAGGTCATCGTTCGCCCGTACCTTGCTGAAGAGGAAGCCGTTGTTGCTGGGCACGCTGTCCTTCTCGTCGGCCAGCGTGATGAGGGGTCCCATGTTCCCGTCGTCCTCCAGGCCGACCCCGGCCAGCCCCAGGCCGGAGCCCAGGCAGACGCCCCTGGGCCCGGGTCGCTCCTCCTTCAGCGCCAGGCCCCCGTTGAGGTTCTGCACCGCCGCGCAGTAGGCGCTGTCCAGCAGGGACCCCACCTCCACCAGGGGTCCGTTCTCCATGCCCCCCACCCCGGCCACGCCCACGCCGCCACCCACCACCACGCCCGCCACCAGGCCCCCGCCTAGCCCCTCCGGGGACAGGTCCAGGTCGTCCAGCTTCACCTCCGTGGCCTCCACCTTCTCCGCCTTGATGTCCACCAGCAGGTCGTGCACCTCCACCCGGACGCCCGGCACGGGGATCTGGTCCCCGGGCGTCAGGGCCTCGGCGTCGGGCCGCTTCACCGCGCCGTCCGCCAGGAGGTTGCGCGAGGAGTCGCCGACGACGACGCCGACGCCGACGCCGCCGACAACGCCGCCGACGCCGCCCTCGCTGTACTCGGCCTCGCTCTCAGGCGTCTGCGTGGCGGAGTTGTCGTCGATCTCCAGGTTGCCGTTGACGACGGGAGCGGGCACGGCGGACAGGCCGGAGATGGTGGAGACGGAGCCCTTCTTGCCCTTCTTCATGTTCTCCTCCTCCTGCCGCTGGTACTCCTCGTACATCTTGGCCAGGTACTCCTTGTGGGCCTCGTAGGTCACCTGGGGAACCGGCGGGGACAGGGTGAGTGGAACCGGGGAACGGTTCCGTTCGGTTCTACGTGACGAGGCTCGAGAACATTTCGGTTGTTTTTATTTAAATGTATAAAGTTGATAAACCTGGGAAATTCTCTATCAAATAATGAAAGACATACTTCATGCTAAAAACGCTTTCCCAGAGTGGTGGTTTCCTATTGGCTGTGCTCCCTAGCTCGAGCGAGTGCGACCACTTTTGACCACTTTTTGACCACCTACTTTTTTTTCAAAAACATTGCTGCATGGAAACTCATGGGCTTAATGTTATCCGACTAAAACGGCGATTTACTCTCCCCATTAAGGTACGATTAACTAACCAAATACCGATATTCGCCAAGCCTTTGGGACAGCCCCAGAAACAGCCGGAAGCAATGGCCGTTTCTCATCAGCCTAAATAATTAGGAGCAGTTGATGTCATAGCTTGTAAGGAAAGAGAATTTGGGCCAATTACAACGAAGCAATCTCCTCTGTTTCACCACAGGTGCCACTGTTCCCAGTTCTAATTTTTAGATTGGTTCCTCTTTAAGATAATACTAACTTACATACCGCTATTGATCACGGAACGGGCAGGACATTCAATGTCAGATCAATGACTTTATCAGCAGACTTTTACCGATGTTAAAATGAAATGTTCCCTTATTGCTTGAATATTTTGGTGTCCTTGAAACTATGGGTTAATAGCTCCCGACATTCCCCTGAGCGAATGTCAGAGACGCACACCGCTATCGACGACTGATCAAACAATAACACGCTTATGAGTTACATCCCCTGGGTTTAACCGCTCAGCAGAAGGACACACTGATCCGATCAATAGCCACAATCGTCTGGAGATCATCCCACACCTTCATCGATGCACCAAAACCAATCCGTCAATGAACACACACACCCGCCTGTCCCAGTTACAAATAAGTCATCAATGAAAATGGATGCGGAGGCGATTTCCACACCACTACATACACTCTCTGCCTCCACCCTGATGGGGAAAAGATCTGCTAACGGTGGGGGGGTGGGTGGAGTTGACCTGTGAAAGGTCATGCTAGAGTAAATGGTAAATAGTGCTTTTTTTTTTTTTTTTTACAGTATTGCCTGACGGAGGCGGAGTCAACCATTCAAGGTGACAGCCAGCTCGCCGGGAGCAGTTAGGGTGGGGTGCCTTGCCCAGGGACACATCGACGCTCTAGGAAGAGCCGGGGATCGAACTAGCAACCTTGCGGTTACCAACCAAACCAGCTCTACTTCCTGAGCTACTGCCTCTATTGTTTTATTTGACCATTTTATTTAAAATATGCAAGAAAAATGTCATCTAATGACCGGAAAAAAAACAAGGCTCTATTTTTCAACACATTTGAAAAGGAGTGGGAAGAAGTGTGCACTTGTTTAATCCCGACCCCTTTCGGTAAATCATACAATAATCATAAACTACAACCCGTTTCCTTTACTTAAATTAAACATGCAATTTATGCAATTAATACCTGAAAAATAATGATGTAATATGAATGCTCACCTTGGAGTGAGCATTAATATTGCATAATCGGGGGATCGAACCAGCAACCTTCCGGTTACCAGCCAGCCCGCCCGCCCTCCTGAAGCCACTGCGGCTCTGCTCACCTTGGAGTGGGCGATGGAGAGGGTGTCCACCCACACCCTCCACCCGCCCCACTCGTACTTGATGGCGTGGTAGAGCAGGATGCGGAAGATGTTGTACACCATCTCCGTGATCTTCTGCTCCTCGGGGCTCTTGGGGTTGATGTAGCCCAGCGAGAACATCCAGTCCTGCCACACAGAGCACTGCAGCAGGCAGCTGGAGGAGACACACACACACACACACACACACACACTTATTCACGCACGGTCGTCTCACGTACGGTTGTCTCAAGTCCGACAGGGCTGTCGGGACGGAAAATCGGGAGTTGAATATAAAATCGGAGAGTGAAAGACTTAATACCAGCCGAATGCTCGACTACTATTCGAATAATAAATATACATAGAATAAAACGAGAATATAATATATAGAATATATACATTTTTTATAAATGTGTTGGCAAACATAAGCAAACCTTGACCTTCTTGACTTGGAAAAATGTTTGTTACATCATGCCTGCCAAACAATTTTGATGGCCGGAATGCGAATATGCGTCATATTCCTATAATAATAATAACAATAATCGTGCCGCTGAAAAGAAGAGCGGGACACGTGCGACGGACTTAAGCTCCATTCTTTCACCACTATGCTAATGTTTAACAACCCCATGCTGATAGCTGCATTGGCAAGGCATGAGCCTGTGAATACAGTGTATTAGGTACACAGTCAATAGCAAATAATGGCCTCAATTTGAGCAATACAAATTTTAACATAACTCAAATAAAAAAAATAAAAAGGAATGAAATTCATAATGTGATGATATTGGAAGATTGAGACTCAGCAGCACACTGTGATTCTACACAAAATGTATTTAAGTATTAAGTAAGGGATAGATATGTAGGAACATATGTTTCATGATAATAGACCACCGATTAAAATGGGTCATGACAAGTGAGTGTTCCAAAGGCTATACATGCTGTTATTCCTCTTTCTTCTGACTAATATACTAATTTTAAGTTGCTGTGGATACAAGCATCTGCTAAATGCCCTAAATGTAAATGTCGATGTAAGCGACTGCAGCAGGAAGTTACTTCAGCTGACAGCCACCTGAGCCAATGACAAACTGAGGATGCAGTGACGCGTGTTTCACCAGCGGTAGCGCTGTTGCTGGGGTTTTACGTTGTAGTGTGGGGTTACTCATTGAAACGAGCTACTGTGTGTGTGTGTGTGTGTGTGTGTGTGTGTGTGTGTGTGTGTGTGTGTGTGTGTGTGTGTGTGTGTGTGTGTGTGTGTGCGTGCGTGCGTGTGCGTGTGCGTGTGTGTGCGTGTGCGTGTGTGTGTGTGTGTGTGTGCGGGTGCGGGTGCACTCTCACCGGCGGTTCTCGCGGCTGTTGCTGAAGAGCTTGATCATGTCGGAGAGGAACAGCCTCCGGACCTCCATCAGCTCAGTACTGGGGGTGGAGCTCTTCAGCAGCGTGGCCACCACCTTCAGGATCACTGCGGGGGGGTGACGGTGACGGAGGACGAGAGAAGAGGAGGAATAGATGGAGCAGGGGAGGAGATCATGAGGAAAGCGAGATCGGGTTGCGTTTGCGATGAAGTTAGAGCCGCCTTGATACACGATTTATCCTGCATCGTTCGCGTGAAAACAACAAACACAGAGCCTCTCTTTTTCCATGGCACCGGTATTGTCCTCGAACGGTTTCTCGTCAACGCGCTAATTAATAATGGCCTTCGCATTTATATCAACATGACGCATTGTAGTCTGAGTTGAAGCCTGATATCACACCTGAATTCACCTCGTACTTAGATGAAGTGACATCTTTTTTATAATTAATTACCATTATTACCACGACATCAAAAGCATGTCGAGGTCAATTTGATCAATAATTCAACGTACATGCGTGTCGATATTCCGATATACGGTACATCTCTCTCCCCCGACCCCAATGTATATGCTCTCTACTCACTGGGGTTCTGAATCTTGACGGTGGAGTCTGGCTCCGGGTGGGGTTTGTGAACCACCTGGGTGCACACTTGCTCCGTCAGAATCTGCGAGGAAAGAAAACACATCCATCATCACAACGCAGCGTAGACACGGCGAACAGACGACAGGTCCAGACAGAGGAACGGAGATGGATGTGGACGAGGGGCAACCAAGAAAAGGTTATCTTCCATTGTCTAAAACGGATTTCCTTTTGTACATCGCCGCACCATTGAGATGTTTATATTCACACGTTTGTGATTTAATGTTTTACGAAGCGGCCACGGATGAGTTCCCCGGGAAAGCTAATTACAAATGCCCTTTTCAAAATCTCTTGGTATCCTTAAAGACAGTTTTATTGTCCCCAATAGTAATGACATTTAATTAGTTCTACTTTAAAATTGTTGATTTCACTTGGCAATGTTGCGAGACATACCATCCTGAATGTAGAAAAGCCGCAAAGACCTTTATAGTTGAATAAATTCTAACCATGTGAAAACATCTAACGAATAAGCAAAGCCCTTTTAGTGACTTTAGCTCAGGCGGCCATGTTTGAACTGAGTCACGCATCCACCAGACACACCAGCGCGTTGTTAACGCTATGGCTGGGGCCTGATGTCCTTCTGGGCTGACGTCACCAATGTTTTCTCTCCAACAAAGAGCCCCGCTTGGAGCACACACACGGTGACGGAGATAAGGCTGTCACCACCTCCACCTCCATTTCCACCTCCACCACCACTACCACCACCTCCACCACCTCCACCCCAACCACCTCCACCACCTCCACCACCACCACCACCACCACAACTTCCATTACCCCCTCCACCCAAACCACCTCCACCACCACCTCCTCCATTACCACCACCTCCTCCACCAACACCATCAGGTCGCCGCCGGGTACCTACCTCGTACAGGGTGTTGTAGGTCGTCACGGAGACGGTGTTGGTGTGCATCATCAGTCTCTCACCGAGCAGCGTGAACAGGCTGTGCGTGTGCATGATCTCCACCTTCCGCCTGCAGGTGGGTACACACACACACACACACACACACACACACACACACACACACACACACACACACACACACACACACACACACACACACACACACACACACACATGGACAATGATACACACACACACACATGCAAACACACACACACAGAAATAGACACACACAAATACATACACAGACATAGGCACACACACAAACACACATGCAAACACACACATACACACAGAAACATATGCAAACACACACGCACACACACAAACATTTAAACAAACACACACACACATTTAGACACACACACACACACACACACACACACACACACACACATATTAGCCATTAGCCCAGACTGCATTGTCACTGTCTTCGCCACGGTGTTTTGGAGCGCTGTGACAGCAGAGCCCGGCAGGGCCTGTCCACTGTCATCAGGCTCTAAAGGGGGATGCAAATGAACAGCGTCGTCAACGCGCCGCCGCCAGCGCCGCCCAGACTTTATTCAGCGAGCCACAGGCCCATATGGCCGGCTGACATTAACGTGGCCGCCGGGCTCCGAGCGCGTCTGAAAAGCTGTTCCCTTCTGGTCGTTTATTACGGGCGGGCTTTGGCGAGCGCCGCTCACCGCTAACCGTGTCAACGGCCGAGAGCGAACGACGGCGACATGACAACGGCTGTAACGCTAACGCAACGCTAATCCTGTTAAACACCCTAAAGTGGAATCACCGCGGAAACGCTTAGCAGTCGGTTCGGCTCCTGAGATATGTATATTCACGTGTGTGAAACATGCATCTTATGAGTGTCCTTATCTTGGTGATCATTAGTTTTAAGGCATGGGAGTTTGGTGGGTATTGCTGATAATTCTATGATAGAAAACGTTCTAATGAGAACAGTCCCCATCTAGGACGTGTCAAACGATAGCCTGCTCATTAGCCTCCTGGCAGCCGTTGGGCCCAGCGCGAGCTGCCACCAGGAGCAGACACGCACGCCGGGATAAGAACCTTTGCTCGCTTGTTGTCACACGCCTGTGATTACCCGGTCGCACCGAAGCAAAACAACTCAGAAAGGAATGGCTTCAAGTCCCACTTAGTAGGCCTGGTGGTCCGCGTAATCATTCAAGGCTTTGCACGAAGCCTGGAATCCAGACTGCCAGTAAAAAAACGAAATAGCGTGCATAACTTCAAAACATGCCAAACATTTCTTCCCTTATGTTCAATATATTTTTTATCCGGTTTCATCAGGCTGGGCCACCCGTCTTGAGACTGTCCCTTTCACCCGTCGAGCCGAGGAGGTCGCTACAGGGATGCCACGATGCTCACAGGTAACCCTGTGTTCCCGCCGTGCGTTAACACTGCTAGTTTAGGACTACAGGAATGCATGCTGGGATACTGACTTGTGACCGAGGTGCTTGAGGAAGTAGCCCAGGACTTTGAGGGCTTGGACTCTGATGCTCTCGCTCTTGGATGCCAGCAGCTTGCAGATCACCCTGCAAGCAACATCAGGCGCTCCATTACTGTACAATCCAACGCTAAGTGAGAGTGAGAGCAAAGAAATGCAGAAATGAGTTAGAGGATTATTCATCACGACAGGCCAACGAAACACAACGCTTTCAATTAAAACGACACTAAAGCCTTTTGTGTGTGTGTGTGTGTGTGTGTGTGTGTGTGTGTGTGTGTGTGTGTGTGTGTGTGTGTGTGTGTGTGTGTGTGTGTGTGTGTGTGTGTATGTATGTGTGTGTGTGTGTGTGTGTGTGTGTGTGTGTGTGTGTGTGTGTGTGTGTGTGTGTGTGTGTGTGTGTGTGTGTGTGTGTGTGTGTGTGTGTATGTTTGTGCGTGCGTGTGTGTGTCTGACTGTGTGTCTGTCTGTCTGGGGTATGTGATTTTTGGTGTGTGTGAGGGTGAATGTGAGAGTGAGTGAGAGTGAGTAAGTATGTTAGAGTGTTTTGTGTGCGTGTGTTTGTGCCCATGTATATTAAGCAAATAAGATAAAAAATAACTCGCTTTTTATTTGTTAATGTTAAAATGTTAAAATTTGACCTAAATAATTTCCCAATTGTATAGTTGTATGTTTATATTCATATGTTTTGTCAATCTGGTCAACATTGAAGACCCTCAGTGTCCCTCAGTGTGACTCGTGTGTGTGTGTCGCATTGCCCACCTGATGCCGTTGCGCTGGTCGAAGGCAGGGATCATGGAGGCCGGGTGCTCCGACATCAGAGCCACCAGCAACTGGAGCACGTCATGGATGTTCTCATCCTGTCGGCACGGTAACCAGACCAGGGGAGGGAGGGGGAGAGAGGGAGGAGGGTGGAACAGATCATCAGAGGGAGGCGAGAGAGGTGCGTGTGACTGGGAAAAATTGTAATTGTAACGAGGGAAGAACGGAGCAGGGAGAAAGGGAGAGGTTTAGAGAGAGAGAGAGAGAGAGAGAGAGAGAGAGAGAGAGAGAGAGAGAGAGAGAGAGAGAGAGAGAGAGAGAGAGAGAGAGAGAGAGAGGTTTGGAGAGAGAGGTTTGGAGAGGGGGAAAGAGAGAAAGAGAGAGAGAGAGAGAGAGAGAGAGAGAGAGAGAGAGAGAGAGAGAGAGAGAGAGAGAGAGAGAGAGAGAGAGAGAGAGGGGGAGAGGGAGAGAGAGAGGCGGGTTCGATGCAAAGGGAACAGGTGATGCAGGTCTGGAGTGTGAATAGGGAGAGTTGACACAAGGTAATTGCTGCAGAGGAGTGGGCCGCCGCGCCTCGTTGTTATGCTATCCTCCCGGCTGTCACAGCAGCGTGGAGGATGAGCGTTACCGGCAACTTGTTTAAGTGGCGTCGTCATCTACATATACGTTTAGTCGGCGGCTGCAGCACCACTTTTCATCTCTCTCCCTCTCCCTCTCTCTCCCTCTCTCTCCCTCCCTCTCCCTCTCTCTCTCTCCCTCTCCCTCTCCCTCTCCCTCTCCCTCTCTCTCTCTCTCTCTCTATCGGTTTTTCAAAGGCACCAATTTTCCACCATCTCGCCCTCCCTCACTTCTTTTGTAGCCTCTCCCTGTCATGTCTTATCTCCCCTGCCTGCCATGTTTTCTCCCAGTGGGTGACAAGTCACAGGTTACTGTGTGTGTGTGTGTGTGTGTGTGTGTGTGTGTGTGTGTGTGTGTGTGTGTGTGTGTGTGTGTGTGTGTGTGTGTGTGTGTGTGTGTGTGTGTGTGTGCGCCTACACACACGTGTGTGTGTGCGTGTGTGTGTGGGTGCGGTGTTTACCTCATGCATAGTCAACAGGTAGTTCAGAATACTCTGCAGCTCATCCTCCTTCACACCTCGATCCTGGAGGAAGAGGAAAAAAATAAATAAACCACAACAGCAGCCCCCCCAAGAGCCAGCGTCACTGGGGCCCCCCAACAGCAGACACCTCAAACATTTACATTCACATGAAACCGTTTTCTCCACCCTGAGGTGAAGCGGCTCCATCCACGGCAGCCTTTGAAGCACATAGAGGGAGACGGAGGGCTGGCTACATCTCGAGTCTGCGCCTCTGCTGTGACAAGGACCGGTATTAAAAGCACACACCCACACACTGACAGATAGGCAGGTAGGCAGGCAGGGAGTGCGTGGCTCCGTGCTGCCCCCCCCCCCCCCCCCCCCCCCTCCCGTTCGGTGATGCACGCATGTCTACCGGTGGCAGTTTGTACAAAATAAGTGACAAAGGAAGGGGTCACGTCACGAGGAAGAGAAGGCAGTGTACCTTCAGGATGAGCTGCTTGAGGAACAGGAGCATGAACGCTCTCAGGGAGATGATCTCCTTCTGGGTCGGCCGCGGCCCGTCTGTGAGACAAACACACACACACACACACACACACACACACACACACACACACACACACACACACACACACACACAGAGACAAGAGATGAGCTGTGGTAATGAACAGGACGCTCACCACTGGTCGGTCACTCTGACTCGAGGTGCATACTGGCGTGTGGAGTAGACGGTGCTCTCTGCCAACATTATTCAAAATGATTCGCCACTTAACTTGAAGCAGTGGGCCCCACGCACACAAGCGCACGCTTATTTCCCTCCTTTTCATCGCTCTCTTGTTTCTGACTGTGACAGTGCGCGTCGAAGTGCCCGGCACTCACCACAACAATGAATGAATTGTTCAATGTTAACTCCATGCAAATGCGCGATAACCGGCGGCTGCACGCATTCACGGACCGCTTTCTCTCCGGCGGACGCTAATCAAGTCGAATAAATTAGACGTTTGTTTGGCGGAGAGCTTTAGGCACGCGTGGAGTACACGCACATGTTCAGAACTCACACACACACACACACACACACACACACACGCACCCAAACACCCCCCACACACACACAGAAACATACACACACACACACACACACACACACACACACCCAAACACCCCCCACACACACAGAAACATACACACACTATCATCAAGAGATCCAAAACCTAGTTAAGTACTGCTCAAACGTAACCAGATGTGACGTCTGTACACCTTATAGCCAACCGATCACGTAACGAGGTTAATCAAGTGAATGTCGCCGCGTAAGCAGAAAGGCCGCCGTCAGCCTGCGCGCGTTAATGAGCCGATTCGCCTTCACCTCAAAACGCCGACGACAACAGAGGCATCACATAAAGACGGCCTCATTGCGTTCCTGCTGAGTGAAAGCCAGACATCTAAATGATGATTTAATAGATTTACGCCCGTGGCCTCTGCCGTCGCTCCTGAGTTACTGCTAAACGCCGACCTGGAGCACCAGACCCCAGGAGGCAACGGGCGCCATCTTAAGATTCCGCGCTGCTCCTCCTCCCGACATAAATCTCCCACCGGGGATGGATATTGCATATCCCTTTCATTCATGCAGCCGTTTTTTTTTTTCCGCACGCACGTCAGGTACGGACGGACGCATCGGAGAGATGAAAGCCTGGCGATAGCCACGCTGATTATCGAAGCGTTATGTGTTTTTGATGCAGGTCAAAGAGACTATTTTTGGGGGGGGGGGGGGGGGGGTTCCTCAAGGTGCTGCTTTAAAGGTATATTATACATTTTATACAATCAGGTGAGAGTGTGATTAGCCATTACCAGCCATTTGAAAATCTGGCTCTTCTGACATCACAACTGACCACCTAGATGTGTGCTGGATAGATCAGTCTACCAGCCTACCCAGTGGACTGTAGCAAATGTGATATTAAATGTCCCTCGTCTATCCGTCATACACCTAGGTGGAGAGACGCCCACTTTTGATGTCAGAAGAAGCCGATTTTCAGGTCACCTTTAAAGTCGGTCGTATCCTACTCAAATGCCCGATGGGTTCCCCCCCGCGCACGCATTTCACGTTGTGTACGTTAAGCTTTACTAAGTCAGGGATAATGCACACAGAGCCGGTCGTTATGGAGGACTAGACCCTGACGGCGTGAGGCAGGTCCTGACTCAACCTGGAGGCCTGAGCCTGCTTTAATTACCCGGCTGGTGACTAAATAAATCACCAAAAATCGAATAAGAGAATGTTGCTCCCATTTAAAACGTTTAATTAGAAATAGCGTCCATAGCAAGGATCTGTCACTCATGGCGGCGGTCTCCCGTTAATAACAGACCCTTAGGAGGACGTGTTTGACCAACCAGTATTCGATCCTACGCTTCTTTCGCAGACAGGGTGACTGTCCATGTGCCTCTGATGCTGCGCTGCGTCTAACGCATTCAACGTCTTGTTTCGTTGGGTTAAGTGTTCTTCCTCAGGCCGTCCGAGGCCATCTCAGCCTCAGACCGAGGTACGGAGCACCGCGGCGGTCCAGCGCAGAGTGACTGCTGAGTGAATCACATTTTTTTACCGACGGCAGTTTACCGTTTTTTGGGAATAGCGAGTGTGTGGGAGGAGGCTTAGCAGGGGCGGCCTTTCAAAGAGAACGCAGTGGGGCAGAAAGACACAGATAGAGCGAGAGAGAGAGCATGAGCGAGAGAGAGCGAGAGAGAGCGAGCGAGAGCGAGAGCGAGAGAGAGAGGCAGAGGAGCAAGAGCAAGAGAGAGAGAGAGCATGAACGATAGCGAGACAGAGAGGGAGAGGAGCAAGAGCGAGAGAGAGAGAGAGAGAGAGAGAGAGAGAGAGAGAGAGAGAGAGAGAGAGAGAGAGAGAGAGAGAGAGAGAGAGAGAGAGAGAGAGAGAGCGAGAGAGAGAGCGAGAGGCAAGAGCGAGGGAGAGAGAGCGAGAGAGCGAGAGAGAGAGAGAGAGAGAGAGCGCGAGAGAGAGAGAGAGAGGAGCAAGAGCGAGGGAGAGAGAGCAAGAGCAAGAGCAAGAGCAAGAGAGAGAGAGAGAGAGAGACACAGCGAGAGAGACACAGCGAGAGCCAGCGCCAGAGAGAGAGAGAGAGAGAGAGACATCAAGAGTGAGAGAGAGAGAGAGAGAGAGAGAGAGAAACCTACGCATTCAACCATCTCCGGCATGACAATGCAGTTTCAGTGATATTTAATCCCACGCCTTTCCCGCCGTCTCCCCAGGTGACGGTGTGTGCGTGGGGCGTGTGTGTGTGGGGCGTGCGTGTGTGTCCGTTTCCACTTTCCCTTTCTTTTGTCATCGGATTGGGACAGTACTTTTCATGGTTTATTCATATCCCGTATGAAAGCTGAACGGGAGCCCGTCGGAGAATCCCGATGAAGCCACTCAACGCCCCGGACCGCAAGGACGCGGGTCCGCCCCCATCGTTCAGCCACGGCCCAGCGCGCACGCTTGCACGTCAACATCTGCTGTGTGCGCCGGTCACACGTCGTTACGCACGCGAGTCACGGTGGACGCGGTTAAACCCACGGGGCTATACCGGCGGGTCACGCTCAGTCCGGTGGCTTTCGCTTGGCGTGAGCGCGTGAGTGTGTGTGTGAGTGTGTGAGTGTGTGAGTGTGTGAGTGTGTGAGTGTGTGATTCAACCACTGGAATCAAATCAAAGCGCTCGCTCGCGATCGGCTCGAACCGTCGGTCCTTTGAAGCAGCGTGTCGAAAGCAGGGCTTTTTTTTTTTTCTGGGCTGAGGGGGGAATCCAACGCGTTAAAAATATATGAGTACCCCTACTGGGTCGTTTTGTTTTGTCTTCAGGAAAGATCAGATTCATAAATAAAGATGTGGCTCATCAATGCAAATCACACACACTCACTGTGGTAGAGCGCGGCCAAGGGCGGACTTCAGAACCACAACGAGCTCATCCGTTTGCCTTTGTCCCGCCATTAGCTCGTCGCTGGCGCTAATTACCGCCAGTTCCAGCAGCACTTCTATCAGCACCACGGCCAGCGAGGCAAACAGCATCCACGTCCACGCACAGAAGGGGCGGCCGCCAGACTTTGATTAAAAATTCCAAAGGCTCCCTTAGATCCATCAATCACGTCGCTGTTGCCATGGCAACCGGGGGAAGCGTATCCTGAGCCCGGAGCCGGGGGGGGGGGGGGGGGGGGGGGGGGGGGGGGGAGTCGGTCCGCCCGCCAAAGAGGAGGAGGGTTGATTAATTTCGAGAGCTTGCTCACAAATGTATTACCTTAATTGACGTGCGGGTTGAGCGGTTGTTTTAACATGGCACTGTGATTCAGTGGATCGCCGTTTCAATAAAACATATATCCTATATACGCGCATGATGATAACGCGCCAAGCACGCGCGACGGTTAAACGCACAGTTATTAACATGTTATTCAGCGTCTTTCTTTTGATCCTCCCAAAAAACATCCTTTGTGAGCTTACTAGTGTACGTTTCCATCTCCGAACTACAGCATTAACCTTTCTGATTAGGTCTCTGAATAACAGGCTCTGGCGCGGCTGACACATATAATCCCTCAGGCCCGTATACTCTCCTCTCAAGTACGGATGCCGTCAAGGCCTTCTCGTGACAACGAAGGCTTAGCAGTCAATAAATAAGGTGTAGAAGGAGCAGAATGGGAGAGGAGTGGTAATAATAGAGTATTACACGGACCCCTGAACACAATTCGACATCGACGCATGGATGGAAACAGGGCTGGGCTACTTTTTCCACGCTGAGAGGAAAGCTACTTCAAGACGAAAGAGGCTTTCAGGTTTCTAATGTTGTCTCTCTCTCTCTCTCTCTCTCTCTCTCTCTCTCTCTCTCTCTCTCTCTCTCTCTCTCTCTCTCTCTCTCTCTCTCTCTCTCTCTCTCTCTCTCTCTCTCTCTCTCTCTCTCTCTCTCTCTCTCCGACCTTCCATTTTGTTTCTTCTTAATTTATGCCAAACTGACATCCAAGTCCAGCAGAGTTGTTTGGTCGGTGTGTGTCTATATATAGATACAGATATAGACACACTGAATAAAGCAATGAATAAAATTATAATAATTACTTTAATTACACTTCCCATACATAATTACCCTATAGATTGTGTGAAGGTTCACTTCTGTTTGTGTTTGTTTGTTTGTTTGCAGCTTCAAATTATGCGTGCGTGCATGTCTGTATGTGTGTTTGTGTGAGTGTCTATGTGTCTTCATGCATGTTTGTTTGTGTGTCTGTATATGCGTGTCTGTACGCGTGTTTGTGTGTGTCTGCATGTATGTGTGTGTGTTTGTGTGTGTGTGTCTGTATGTGTGTGTGCGTGACTGTATGTGTGCGTGACTGTATGTGTGCGTGACTGTATGTGTCTCTCTTTGTTTGTGTCTGTCTGTCTGTCTGTCTGTCTCTATGTGTGTGGTGTGTGTGTCTGTCTCTATGTGTGTGTGTGTGTGTGTGTGTGTGTGTGTGTCTGTCTCTATGTATGTGTGCGTGCGTGCGTGCGTGCCTGTGCGCGTGCGTGCGTGCGTACCGAGGCCCTTGGGCGTGATGCCACTACACTCCAGCGGGCTGCAGGCCCAGTAGTAGTACTTGAGCGTGTGCATGAGCTGCAGCACCGTGCCCACGCGCCGGATGGTCGTGTAGATGGTCGCCGTGCCGATGAACTCTGACGACAGGTATGTGTACAGGGAGAGCTGGACCTGAGTGCCAAAACACACACACACACACACACACACACACACACACACACACACACACACACACACACACACACACACACACACACACACACACACACACACACACACACACACACACACACACACACACACACAAACACACACACACACACACACACACACACACACACACACACACACACAGAAGAGCAAACATCCAAATATTAACACATGGAAACGTACCAAGACATATCCAGATAATACAAAAACACAGAAAGCAATGTAAACCGTTTATGAATGCATATGTAACATCCATGCACACACACACACAAACACACGCAGACACATGCACACACACACACACAAACACACTCATTCACACAAACCTCCCCGGACACACAGACACAAACACACACCCACATAAAAACACACACACACACACATTTAAAAAGAGTGGCCAAATCAAACGTCCACTGAGCGCAGGCCTCCACCACCTCGTTCGCCTTAATCTCGCCCTAATCAAGGAACAGTGTTAACGGGCTCAGCGTTTACCGAGGCTCCATTCAGCGGCCCGGCCCCGGAGAGGCGTCCGCATCTAATCGCCCGAATTAAGGAGAAGGGGCCACGGGACCCCGAGCCAGCGCGGTACCACGCCGGGAAGAACGGACAGGGCAGGGGCCGTCTTCAATGGCCTTGATTACATCACAAGGACTTCCTGGGCACGGGGAGGTCCCACCGACCGAATCTGGCGGGGGCAACGCTGGAACGCCACCAGGGCTGTGGGTCACTGGGCATGAGAGGCGGCGTGACGAGGGGGGTGCACAGAGGAGAGCTGTTCATCTTCGTTTGGGCCCGGCCGCCCGGCTCAACGCGCGCCGACACATTAACCCAAACGGGCGACAGGGTGCTGACCACCTTTGCGTGAGGCGCGCAGGACAAAAGCCAAGAATGCGAGAATGTGGTTTGATAATTGTTTCGTCTGGGAGCAGAGAGAAAACAGTAAAAGTCTGTGATTAGGCTTTTACTGTGCTTTTTTTTTTGGGGGGGGGGGGGGGGGGTTGTTTTTTTGTTGCCGAAATCAACATGAATTAATTAGCGATTGATAAGACTCTTAGAGGTGGATTTGCATGGTCAGGGCAGGGGGGGAGTACAGGAACTATAATGAGGCCCAGTCAGGGAAGGAATCTGGAGGAGAAATGAGATTAAAAGATTACATCATGTTCGGGCTGACTGTGATTGGCTCGTTTGGTTTACATGCAGCCTGCCTTCCACGACCCCGCCGTGACCCCTGACCTATCCCTGACTCTGTGTGCCTTCCTTCTTCCATTTTGTGGGCCCCTCATTATTTTAGGGGGGGGGGGGGGGGGCTTGGTGGTGTGAACTGTCTTCTGAACTCGGGGGGGTTCTGCGAAGACCTTCAACGCTCTGGGTTTAATAAACTTAACTGGATGCGGTGGTAAATCCAAGGGAGTTAACCGCAGTCAAACTGTGACGGGCCATTACGTCGCCGGGATCAAGAGGAGCAAAAAGCCTTCTCCCAGTATCCGCTGGTTACCAGCCACTAGCCTCCCAGTGCGTCAGACTCTATCCTTCCGATGGCGGAGGGTTACCTAAGGTCAACCTGGCTCAGTCGGAACACTGAGGTCAACTATCAAGAGACTCTCTCTCTCTCTGTCCCTCCCTCTCCATCCCTCCCTCTCTCTCGGATGCAGCAGCAGCAGCTGCCAGGTTGTGTTTTCTCCAATCCCGGCTCAGCAAAGCCCTGGAGACTCGCACCGTTTCTCCCCCCCCCCCCCCCCCCCCCCCAGGAGCCAATCACGGCGCAGGGGCACAGGGGAGGAGACAGGGAGGCAGGAAGTGAAGAAAATAATTGAAGTACGGAACTGACGGACCCAGCAGGGATGCCACATATACTCACATCTAGTTCAGAGCGAGAGAGACAGGGAGAGAGACTTACAGAGAGAGAGAAGGAAAGAGTGAGCTGAGGAATGGAATGGTGAGACAGACACATAGATAGATACATGGATAGGTATATAAAGACTGAAAGGGATAGAGCAAGACAGATAGATAAAAAGATTGATGGATATAGATAGTTGGATAGATAGACTGAGATAGAAAGATAGACTGAGATAGATAGATAGACTGAGATAGATAGATAGATAGACTGAGATAGATAGATAGATAGATAGATAGATAGATAGATAGACTGAGATAGATAGATAGATAGATAGATAGATATATAGATAGATAGATAGATAGATAGATAGATAGATAGATAGATAGATAGATAGATAGATAGATAGATAGATAGATAGATAGATAGATAGATAGATAGATAGATAGATAGATACATACATACATAGACAGATAGATGGATTGAAAATGCTCAAAGCCCACCGTGCCACATAAACCCTATCTTTGTTACATTATGAATTGTGTTCTCACCCCTGCCGCTGATGTATATTATGTCTATTATATATATCTTATCGTAAGGACCAGCCTCTTAGGGTACCTTCAAAGGCACTTTCGATCCAATTAATTTGTTTTTCGACCATTATTTCCTATGTATTACTGTAAGACTGTAGCCACGGCTAACCGGAGAGCTATCTTTAAGCTTGAATAGCATCGGAACGACGAGGAATGGCATTCACTGGGCCGCTGTCAGTTGGCGAGCTGTCAGTGGACTCGTTTCGACTGTAACGCGATCCCAATCTGCTGCTTTAAAACCAAAACGTCTGCCATGGAACGTAGACCAGTGGAGCCGCACAACTGGTCGTGAAAACCAGTATAAACTGTTGTTACTGATGCGAGGGTATTCATAGTTAATCTAAATCCTAGTCTGCATACCTGGTGATTCAACCAAAGTAAAGTTTTCCGAGTGATACGACCGTGAAGCTCTGCGACTGCGTATAACGGTTGATATTGTATGCTAGGATTCTGCATTTAGACAATAGGTCTTTCATGGAATACATGTCCCGGCCTTGAGGGAGAATGGCATTGTTTCCTTCTACCCTCCTCTGTGTCTGACAGGAACTCCCCCGACAGATCTCTCCTTCATACTAAGAGAATTCAGAATATGGCCTGTTTCAGTCCATCTCTCACCACGTCGTTCTACATGCTCTCCCCTTTCCTCTCTGTTCATAACACAGAATTTCCCTCGGTGAGGTATACAGCGTTCTGCCTCCCGTCTCCAAAAGAAATTTGAAAACATTTACAGACAATGATATACACACACAGACTTTCACACTCAGAACTATACCATGGTAGTATCCTTAGAGACACGATGCACGCACACACGCGCACACACACACACACGCACACTCAAGCACATACACACAAAAGCACAATCACGCACACAAACCCACATACGCACACACACTAAAACTATACCAAAGTGGTACCCACATAGGCACGATGCACACACAAACACACACACACATATACAGACACAATCGAAACTATCCAAAGTGGTACCCACTCACAAAAGGCACACTCGCACACACTCAAGCACACACACACACACAGAAGCACAAACACGCACACAAACCCACACACACGAAAACTTTACCAAAGTGGTACCCACACAGGCACGATGCACACAAGTGCACACACACACACACACACACACACACACACACACACACACACACACACACACACACACACACACACACACACACACACACACACACACACACACACACACACACACACACAAGGAGCAGAGGTGGAGGTGCTTGGGTTGATGGTGGAGGTGCAGGGTTGTAGGTGGGTGGGGTGGCTGACCTTGGCGGGGGTGTGGATCCAGATGGCGGCGTTGAACAGGACGTGGTCGCACAGCTGCTTGAGCAGCGGCGCGCCGTGGGGCAGGCCGTCCAGGTACTTGGCGAAGGACAGGAACTGCTCCAGCACCGCCCTGGTGATGTGCACCCGGGACGACTGGAGGGGGGGCGGGCCACAGGAAGTGACAACAGGAAGTGACGTCACTAAACAACCGGCAACTCTTTCACGCCAACAACAAAAAACGCTTTTGTTTAAACGAGAGATACGTCATTGTCTTGTGACTCATTTTTATTGCTCTTATTGGTTATCATTTATTGGCTTATATATTTATTATTAATGTGTTTGATCATTGTTATAGATATTTTTTACTTTATAGGACGTAAAGGAATTCGTTTTACGAATTTAGCCTATTTGGTTTGGACAAAGTTCGCCACCCAGTGTAGGTGAAAGATGCTGATTTGTGCTGAGTGAGATTACATTACAGCCTGTGGAGTTGTGACAAAGTGCTTTCAATATTAAACCGTACTGCCGGACGGTTTCACATATTTAATATCCAAAAGCACTTTAAAGAGAGCTTGTAGATTTTCTATATCGGGGTCTGCCTTTGCCCGTCTGGCCTTTCAAAGGGATCTCTCGCAGTCAAATCAAAGTGACACAGAATTACTTACGATTACCACGCTGCCTATTTCAATATCATTTATTAGCCGGGCCACTAAACTGTTTGTCAATCATTTAAAGGCTTCTCATCTCTGCATCACCGAAATCATAACGAAACCTTCCTGAAAATCATCCACGTAGCAAAAAAACTAAATATCCGACCAAGAGTCTCGCAGAGAGAAGGAAACATAGAAATATCTAACGAGAACGTATAACATGGAATAAAATGTACTCTATTATTCATCCGAGACAGGGAATTAGGGTGTCCGAACAGAAAGTACTCGATGGAAATAAGAATGAAACGAAAAAGGTCAAGCATTTAAATATTCTTTACAAACCGACCAAAGAAATACAGAAGATATACTGCATACACAATGGCCCAATCCCATTTCTACCCCTTACCCCTCCCCCTTGTTTTGAAGGGGTAAGGGGAAAGGGTAAGGGGTAGAAATGGGATGGGGCCAATAAGACAAGCAGAATCACAGCTTCAGGCATGAGACGGAAGATGAGTTATAGAAGCGGAGTTCCTGTGGGAGCTCCGGTGTAAGATGTAAAGGAACAGCCATCACTGCAGGCAGACGCGGACCTTCTCCAGGAGGTAGCCAATCACGAGGAAGCCTTTCCCTCCCAGCATCTGCTCCTGCATGGCCACCGAGCTCTTCAGAAGCTCCACCAGGAAGGCTAGCAATGTAGCACTGTGGCACACACATACACACACACACACACACACACACACACACACACACACACACACACACACACACACACACACACACACACACACACACACACACACACACACACACACACACACACACACACACACACACAAACCCACGCACACACGCAACGGTAAATTAGCGTTTTGTTTTCTCATTCCTGTATTCGGTTACATTTGCTGTCCACTTTCTGTATCAAAATGATTGTCCCCCCGATCGGCACAGAGCACTATGTGTTGACAAACGGCCAAATCAGGGGCTTCATTCCATATTTCATTCCCTTCCATAAGCTGTGCTCGGCACCGCTTGGCCCGTTTGGGTTAGCTTAATTAGCTCGAGGCTAGCACTAACTAGACAGTGTTTGGTTAGGTAAATTAGCTTGAGGCTAGCGCTAACTAGACAGTATCTGGTTAGCTTAATTAGCTCGATGCCAGCGCTAATTAGACAGTGTTTTGTTTGCTAAATTTGCTCGATGCTAGCGCTAACTAGACAGTGTTTGGTTAGCTAAATTAGCTCGAGGCTAGCGCTAACTAGACAGTGTCTGTTTAGCTTAATTAGCTCGATGCCAGTGCTAATTAGACAGTGTTTTGTTAGCTTAATTAGCTCAATGCTAGCGCTAATTAGACAGTGTTTTGTTTGCTAAATTTGCTCGATGCTAGCGCTAACTAGACAGTGTTTGGTAAGCTTAATTAGCTTGATGTTAGCGCTAACTAGACAGTGTTTGGTAAGCTTAATTAGCTCGATGCTAGCGCTAACTAGACAGTGTGTGGTTCGCTTAATTAGCTCGATGCTAGCAGTAACGAGACGGTGCTGGGGCTGACCAGACGCTGGTGTCCACGGAGCTGTCGTTGAGCTGCCGGTAGTCCAGCTGGGAGAACAGGGGAAACAGGACCTGGATGCCCCCGATGGAGTGGATGGCACTGTGGATGGAGTGGGTCACGATGGCCTTCACGTCCTGGGGAACCACGCACACACCCACCCACACCCACACACACACACAATGACACATATACACACAAACACAAACACAAAAATAAACAATGACACAGGCACACACACTCACAATCACAAACATATACATATACACTCACACACACACACACACACACAAACACAAGGCAGTGTGTCAGTGAGCTTTGTTTGTGAGCATCAGGGCATCAGCATGCACGCCCACAAGCACACTACCTCACACCGGCCTTGTCCTTGAACAGGTGAACATCTTGACTTTAAGGTTGCATTACCATTAAACCGTCTGATACGTCCTCTGATCACAGTGGATGCTCTGGTTCTCATGTCCACATTAAAAGCTATTTTTCTCCCTGTCCCAAAACGCCTTATGTATGTTCTTTTGTTAAAAGGAGCTATATAACACGAAGGAAACACACCAAGTCTAATCGCTGGCGTTCCCGACAACACTGCTGCAGCCAGGATGCACTCCTTTGAAATGTCCCATTCCTGGAGGGAATGCTGGTTCTTGTTTTGGCCTGTGTGTTATGATTCACTATTCTCCAAGTACCCCGTGTTGCCAAATATGAAACATATTGGCACACAAATCAAATAATAATAATAACTTTACCACACTTTTTTCAGACACAGGAAACAGAGTGCCTCACAGCAGTCAATACAGACCCCCAAACAGGAAACACATCACCCGATATAAAGGTATCACACTGCCTCACAGCAGCAATTACAAAACGCACACACAGGTAAAATACCACACAACAAAGGTTCCTGAACAAATTTGTCCAAAGAGGTTAAATGCGATGGGGAACAGACTTTGCAAGCCTCAACTTCTCTGGCAGATCGATCAAAAGTCTCGGAAACAGCAAAAAAACTCAAAGGCCTTGTCGTCCGCTGTGGTTGTGAGCCTAGACTGTGGACTGGCATGCCACTCCCTATCAATGGACGTCAGTCTGCGTCAAGACTCATAGGATAGAAGACCAGAACTATAGGGAGGGGCCAGCCAATGCCTGGCCTTAAAACTAGTAAAAATAATTGAACTAAAATAATCTGCTGAAAAAGGGGGGATACGGTTAAAGTTT
The DNA here is from genome assembly GCF_902167405.1 of Gadus morhua. Taxonomy (NCBI): domain Eukaryota; kingdom Metazoa; phylum Chordata; class Actinopteri; order Gadiformes; family Gadidae; genus Gadus; species Gadus morhua. Next base: position 29,714,453 of record NC_044054.1, read on the forward strand.
CAGATTGGAGTAATAGCTGAGGTGCAGCATTTTGGACTAACTGAATGCGGTGGTTTGATTTCTGAATATGACAGGCATGCAGGGGGCTGCCATCGTCAAGGCAGAAGGAAATACACGCATGGATGAGTTTCTCCGGATTTCTTTTGGGAGGGGGAAATGAAAGACCTGACCGTGGCTGTATTTCTCGAATGATAGAAATATGAAATAGGATACACGAGTTCTCCAAGTTTTTTTTACGAGTTCTCTCTGCCTTAAACCAAGTACAATGATGTCAGTTTTTGGATGGTTTAATTGGCAAAGGTTGCCAGACATCCAGTATTTTATTACACTTGTGGAGGGCTGCTATATTAGACTGGACACCGGCCCAAATGTAAAGCTGTGTGTCATCGCCATGACAGTGAAACTGGACGTTATATCTGCAGATGATGACACCGAGAGGGAGCCTATGGATGGAGAGAAAAAAGGGACCTAGAATTGAACCCTGTGAGACCCCATGGAGTATGTCTGTGGGGAGTGGAAAACTGAGCCCGCCATTGCCATAGAGAGGCATCTAATAAATAAGCAGGACCAATAACTAAGATGGAGAACTCCCCAGCATCTCCATTAAGCAGTAGTTCATTACACACTGTCTAAATGGCAGCCTCATACTCCCTCTCTCTGTGGAGGGATCCAAAGCCAGATTGGAATATTTCAAAAAAAATATTATTTGTCAGATGGGCTACTTATTTGGCAGCAAATTTTTTGGGAGCTTTTTCTAGGATCTTGGATGAAAATGGAGGTTATCAGTCAGGTCTGTAATTATTCAGAGGGAAGGGATCTAAATATATATTTTTTAAAGGAGAAGTTAGACTAAAACAGTTTTTAATTAAGTAATGAAAAGAGATCAAACAGCCATCACATCCTCGGGGCATGTTGATGACTTAACTTGGCTAACCATATCATTGAGAGCTGATAGGCACTAATGTAAAAAAAAGTAAGGATAAAACATTAAATTATCTGTGAGCTAAGGGCTCTAAGGTATATATGAAGTGTGAGGCTTCTGAGATGTAAGCAAACATTTGAAACTTGCAGAGGTCTGGTGATGCAGCTAAGTTAAAGTTGGGGGGGGGGGGGATATCAACAATCCAGTCAAGTGTTTAGACAGTACTTTTGGATTATGTGCATTCTGAGGGATCAGGGTAGAAAGTAAGTATCTAGTGCACCATTAACTGTAGCATTGTATTGTAGCCAGCTCGCTCCTGGCATTGCCATTAGCCACCGTCATTAAAACGCATTAAAACTGTCTCTGGTTCTCTAACACACGCTCATGTAAACACACTGAATCCACCACTCAAATGCTTTAACTCACTCACGCCACTTCATCACAACCCCTTGCTAGCCTTTTAACAATGAGCAAATAGATGGGTTGAACATTGTGCAAATCTTTGTTTAAACTATAGCCAGGACTAAAGCTATTCAAGAAAGTCACACAAGCGCTTT
>NC_044054.1:29716031-29721031 GCF_902167405.1 Gadus morhua
AGAGGAGAGAGAGAGAGAGAGAGAGAGAGAGAGAGAGAGAGAGAGAGAGAGAGAGAGAGAGAGAGAGAGAGAGAGAGAGAGAGAGAGAGAGAGAGAGAGAGAGAGAAAGAGAGAGAGAGAGAAAATTGTGTTATTCAACGAATCGCATTGCAAAACATATCGGAACAAAACATTTAATTGTGAGGTGGTCCCTGCAGATTTGGCCCCTGATGGTTATTATATGGGCTAATTCTGCTGATAACGTACAAACCTGCTGAGCCTTGGGTCCTGGGACTCCAAATTGAATGATTCACAATCTTTATTTTTACAAGCCTTGCCTCCCATATTGCCAGTGCTTGGCCCATAAGTGATGAACCTATTGATGATACATGACATATAGTCCCATGTCCGGGATTTCATTTGGTCAAACATTATCTTTTCGGAAATGCTGTTCTGGTCACTTCATCAACTTGAAATGATCCGATGGCACCATCTAAGTGATAAGCAGTAGTAGCAGTAGTAGTAGTAGAAGTTCTCTCAGTCTTCATATCAGCGAGCGTACCATAATATCTCCCTTTCGTGCAAACGCAGAGGGAAGTAAAAAAGGTGGTTTAACACCGTCACAACATGGCCAGACTGAGACCAGAACTCATCCTGTCACAACGACTACACTCCGCCCCCAAACTCCAGTCCACTGTCAACTGAAGACTCTTCTCATCACCCTGACTCACACTGACTCCCCCCGTCCACTAGAGATCGTCTGTAGCCCGCAGCAGGCTCCGTCGTCTAGACGACCGGGCCCTCAGCAACAGGACCGGTTCCGAGACAGACGTAGAGAGATAAAAAGGCGATTTCCTGTCGGATGGAGATAGGCCCGTTTTGTTGCTAGGGACACTTCCTGTGTGTTTTACGAGGGTACAGTCGAGCAATACGTAGGTTTTTCCGAGCAGAAGGCAGACGTATCGCGGAGGCCTGAGGAAAATCTATTGGTCCTGTGTTTCAAGGCAGATAAAGCGGGCGGTGGTTTATGCACGGGCCTGTCGGTGGTGCGGCGGTTTTTAAATCAGGGCTCGTTAGCGACACCGCAGTGGTCGTTAAGTGCGCGGCAAGAAGGTGGTCCGAGTTAGCGCTCAGCGATGTGGAGCAGCGAGGGAGCAACAGGAAATGAAACACACAAACACTGCATTTCCTTTGAAGACAAGGATGAAAACAACTGGTGGGCGATGACGATGCAAATAATTATAGTCTATGCTTTATTTAGACCACATGTTTTAAGCTAAGGTTAGTAGCTCATTGGACCACTATATAGTGCTAACACTATGTTATGAATAGCTTATTTTGCTACCCATTGAGTGGCCAACACAACACCATATAAAGTTGTATGAGTTGGAAGATAAATCAGGCACCACAAGCAAGGCCTCTTTGCGATTGCTGGCCAAGCCAAGGCAGACCGAAGGTTTACCTCGGTCAATTAACACCTGTAGGCATGGTTTATTCACTGAATTCTTACCTATGTTGAACCACCTCCAGAACACAAGCTTGTTTACCTTGTGTCTCTGAATAAACCATGTGTTGAACATGTAGCACTCTCCGAGTCATACCGAGCCCAAAACAATTACACAAAGGATCAATTTAGCTTTTCTTCTTCGAGAACGATTAAATGGCCTAGTTGGACGAACCCTTCTGTGTTGACTTGTGATTGTTAAAGGCTTAGTTATTGTTTGAAGTCGACGCAACGCAAAGGGGTTTATGGACCCATTACGTCCTTGCAGACCCTCACCGCGTCCACCGCAAGCGCTAGACGTGCGGCACCCAAAAAAGTTAACCTTGCGTCGCAGAAGCGAGGGCTGTGATTGGTCCGCTCACTAAAAACCCGCCGCAGAACCAAAACAGGTTCACGACTGCGTCGCAGCGTCAGCGTGGTCGTTGCGTTTGCGTCGACGTGGAACCACAACTGAGCCTTTAGGCAGGCCTACTGCCACTACTACAAAGACCACCGGCTGACTTTGTGGACAGAAGGCCGGGTGACCTCACCGTGGAGGACTCTGGTCCGATGGCCACAGCCAGCCCATCGGCAGCACTGAGCCAATACATCTCTTTGAGCCGCTCCAAAGGCTCCGTGGTCGTCATGTTGTGCGACCGCTCGGTGGGGGCCGGCGTCTGTGTGTGTTGAGAATGTTCCAATTTGGGGCTGCTGACATTTCCATTGTTGCCCATCCCTTAAAGTCGCCAATGTGTAGCATTTCAACCGGCTGCTAGCTTGAAATAGCAGCCCGGACGTATCTGTAGTCAGGGCTGGTCGTGATTTAAATCATGTTGTCAGTAGAGTCACATCTTATAACTGATGTATTCTACGAGCCAGCCAAGCTACACTAGTTCAGGGCACACATCTGCACAGCCAGTGAGCGGCAACACTGTTATTGAGTTTTTATGTTGTGATAGGGCTCAATCTTACACGTTGCGACTCTAAATGAGGGTGTTTTTGTAAACAGAGGTCATGTAGTACATTGATGCCTGTGATGGTCAGTGGGGAGGAGGTGTGAGTGGCTGGAGTGTTTTCACTCCCATGAGAAAGGTCTGCGGGGTCTTAATGTACTGGGTTGATCCCACCACCCACCACCCACCACCTCCTGGCTCCCAGACTATCTGCTGGTCCTGTTTGGCATCCTTGAGCTGAGATGCCGTACGAACAGCCCTACCTTCTCCCTGATGATACCTGAATACCAGACACCAGAATCACGCCCTGGATGCCAATGTCTGCCACATTAGTGAATAATAATATCGTTTGAGGCAACTTCTGTCTCCTGTATTCATCTGTATGTCAACACACACATTCACACAGACACCCACAGACACACACACACACAAACACACACACACATATACACACACACACAGCCTACATCCTCACAGACACACACAGTCCCTATACTCACACAAACACACAGACACGCACACACACACCCTGCATTCTCACAGACACACCCTACATCCTCAAACACACAGAGCCTGCATCCTCACACACAGACACACACACAAGCCTTACACATATACACACACACACACACACACACACACACACACACACACACACACACACACACACACACACACACACACACACACACACCGACCCTGCATCCCAACACACACACAAACCCTTAGATCCTGACACACAGACACAGACACACACATACCCTTACATCCCGACACAAACACATGCACACACGCACGCACATGTACATCCTTACATCCAGACACACACACACACACACACCCCCAGGAACAAAGAAGCCGTCCCTCACCTGCAAAGACACACATACCCTTATACACCACCACACACACACACACACACACACACACACACACACACACACACACACACACACACACACACACACACACACACACACACACACACACACACACACACACACACACACAGGAACAAAGAAGCCATCCCTCACCTGCAATCATGTCGTCCACGGTGCTCATCTTGACCAACACCTGCTGGATGAGCCCCACCTCGGTGCTGGTCTGCAGGTTGCGCACGCTCTTGCGCAGGATGGCGGTGAACATGCTCCAGATCTCCGCCTGGCAGGTGACCTCGCAGTGGGACAGCAGCTCCACCATGCAGCCGATGCTCTCCGCCTCCTGGATGATGAAGTTCATCTCCAGGTCGAACTCTCCCCCCACCAGCTGGTTCACAGAGAGAGAGAGAGAGGGAGAGAGAGAGAGAGGGGGGGAGAGGGGGAGAGACATGGAGGGAGAGGGAGAGAGACATGGAGGTAGAGAGAGAGAGAGGGGGGGGGGGAGAGGGGGAGAGGGGGAGAGACATGGAGGGAGAGGGAGAGAGGGAGAGAGAGAGACGTAGAGACAGAGACAGAGAGAGAGAGAGAGAGAGAGAGAGAGAGAGAGAGAGAGAGAGAGAGAGAGAGAGAGAGAGAGAGAGAGAGAGAGACGTAGAGACAGAGACAGAGAGAGAGAGAGAGAGAGAGAGAGAGAGAGAGAGAGAGAGAGAGAGAAGGAATATAGGGAAGAATTTAAATGGAAAAAAGAAGAGGGTGACGGAGGGGCAGGGGGAAGAAGGGAGAGGGGGGAAATGATTAAATGAAGTGTTTAACATTTGGGTCTGGCAGAGAAGGATCAACCTGCTTCCTGATGGATGACGATGGAGCTTTAAGGAGGATTCTGACGGAGGGAAATGGAAAAAGGCAGCCGCAAATCACACCTGCACTCCTTCACATTGTGTGCTTTGTATTCTCTCTCTGTCTCGCTCTCTCGCTCTCTCCCTCTCTCTCGCTCGCTCACATACACTTTAGCTCTCAGATGTAAAATGAACAGCAGCGCTTCAATAAAATACAATCAGAATCAAATATTCAACAGGCACGAAAATACTTCAACATCGGGCCGACATGTTAAGATCATACGCACACACACGCACACACACACACACACACACACACTCTCTCTTCAAGATGATGTACCGCACAACCACATCACAGAAAAAGGAACAGCGCACACATCTTGTCAGGCGAAGTGGCACTTTAGTTCCACGGTGAGTCAAACAAACGCAAACACAAATACACACAAACACACACCATCCTTGGTACAACGGTAACCATGACGACCAGCGACAAACCACAAGGAGGACTTGTACGCCGGTGACGCCACCGCGCAGGAAGCTGCAGTCCGTCCCCGCGAGCTACCTCAAAGAGCGTGATGTCATTCCACGGACCCACAAACAATGATGAAACGACGAGGAAATTATGATAATAAAATGTTACGGAAATCCTCCCCTATCCGTGGACAACAATACCGTTCAGATTCAGAAAACGCGGATCGATTCGCTGTTGCATTGATTCACTAAATATAGCCGGTCACTGTTATACTTAAAGAGGAGATCTCAAAGATTGGGGTTTCCTTCTCTTTGCCGACACCTTTGGCAACCAGTGGTAATTGTTCCCTCCTCCCACGTCAGTTCCTAACATTCCTAATGCTGCAAATGCACGGGCTTTCAT
>NC_044054.1:29731031-29761031 GCF_902167405.1 Gadus morhua
GCGGTCTATTTGCTTCTGGTGGCAGAACATGATAGAATTTAGAAGCTATTTAAACACCGCAAATGATTCAACAGAAATAATCTAATCCAAAACTGGGATTTGATTAAATGTAAAACGAACATAGGCGACAGACTATCACGTCAGCAGATAGCAGAGAGAGAGAGAGAGAGAGAGAGAGAGAGAGAGAGAGAGAGAGAGAGAGAGAGAGAGAGAGAGAGAGAGCCAGAGAGAGCCAGAGAGCCAGAGAGAGAGAGAGAGCCAGAGAGAGCCAGAGAGAGAGAGCCAGAGAGAGAGAGAGAGAGAGAGAGAGAGAGAGAGAGAGAGAGAGAGAGAGAGAGAGAGAGAGAGAGAGAGAGAGAGAGAGAGAGAGAGAGAGAGAGAGAGCCAGAGAGAGAGACGAATAGAGCGAGCGATTGAGCCAACAAAAGAGGAAGAGAGAGAGGTCATGGGAAGTGGAGAGCAAAGATGTTTTGGGAAATACTAAAATAACATTGTGGGATTGTGCGAACACACAGCCATGGTTACGTAAAGGAACAGTTGCAGCCAGGATGGTGATGGGGTGGTGGGGCGGGGGGGGGGGGGGGGGGGGGGGATTAAGGTACAGCCTTGTGGGTGTGCTGCTGGCAGAAATGGTGAAGGTCAATCATGTTTCAAAGCACCTGCACCATCAGAACCGACGGCCTCCACAGCGAACTAAAGATCAGTTAAGCAACCAGCGAAAAATAATGCAGACTGATCCATTGAATGGAGTCCGGGGAGAATAACGGACAGACGCGGTCGAGATTTGAGGCCCCTGTGCTGCACCTTTTTCCCCCAAATGGTATTTTCTACTGTCAGCACTGTCCAGATTGTATCTGATAGGTGGTGGAAATGATCATTTGACCATTGCTCCCAAGGAGCTGTTTTGATTGGATGCCCTCTGTGACATCACTCAGAGATGCATGTGTTTTTCCCATTTGCATAACAATCGCTCCGAGGTCATTCGCCAGCAGCCACACTCCACTGAATGTCCTTCCTAATCGTGTCCAGCCTCCCGCCCCCTCCAACACTCACCAATCAGAGCCGCGGTTGTTTCCCACTGAAAACCGTTGGCCAATAGGAGTAGGAAAGTGGTTCCCAACCTTTGACTTTAAATGTTAAGCGTATAAGATTACACAATTCTTCAATTAAAAAGAATGACAGTATTAATGTAACGACACAAAGACAAGCATAAGACAGAAGGAAAAAAAAAAAAAACGTTTTTTTTTCCAGCAGTTAGTAATCTATTCAGAATCATTAAAGACAAGAATAGCGATTGGAACGTGTTTTTTTTTATCTATGCTTTTATAATAGTGCCGCACGTCGGTGTCATGGATAACAAGTTCAACCAGTCACCACGGCAACGCTGAGAACCCCCGTGGCTCATTGTACGTCCGTCAGGCTCTGAACCACTATGTTATTCACCTTTACCTGTCAGAACAGGTGACTTTTCCCCGCTCCATTGTAATTAAGAGCGGAACGACCTGACTGACTGGTGAAACGGAGAAACAGAGATATTGTAATGCTCTGCGTGAATACCCTCATATAGGTCAGCGGGCGTCGTGCTCCCAGCAGGACTGGACTTTTTAAATGATATATGCTCGTTTAACACTTGAATATGGGCCACCGTTTTTCATAGCCAGCGGGCGAGAAGGCAGGAAGACGTGAAGCTACACGCCGCCGCGGTACAGCCGTACAAGAGCAGAGGTGCTCAGCGGCAGCTCGACAGCTCAGATGATCCGAGGGCCATCTGCATCAGAGAGAGCGAGGGAGCAAGAGCGAGGGCGAGAGCGAGAGAGAAAAGACAGAACGCCATCTCGAGCGGAGTTTAGAAAGTCCTTCGCTTTCCAACTGTCTGTGTCAGTTGGTCATTTCCCGCCACCCACCTCTGACTCACGCGTTGTGCTAAACACACACATCCACACACCGATGTGTGAACACACACTCTCACACACACACACAAAGAGGTAAAACAAGCCTCCTTTGATGAAAAAGACAAGAGGCTTAAATACATCGCCATAATAAAGACCGTCCACAGAGTCGCAGACAGTCTATTCATTTCTATCCACGAAAACAGAACAAGGGGCATCAGTGGCTGCCTGGTTGCACAAAAACACACACGGATGAGGAGGGATATTCAAAATGAAATGCAGTTTGAGAGAGAGAGAGAGAGAGAAAGTTTTCCCAAGATAACCAAATGAATCATGCAGCACCGGTTCATTAGCATGGACCCATTGCAAATCAAAAATATATATTACTTTGCACAACCAAACAGCATTTTGAGAGAGGCAGGAGGCAAGACATGGCATTAAAGGAGAGCGACGGAGTGACACACACGCACAGAGACAGAGACAGAGACAGAGAGAGAGAGAGAGAGAGAGGCAGTAACATGAGATAAAAGACAGCAAGGAGGCAGAAAGGCACTTGAGAGATGAAGAGCTGATCGACAAGGAAGAGGCGGGGGAGAAGTGACAGATGGACCCACACAACAGCAGAGCTACAGACAAAACTACAGAGGACAGGACTACTGCTGACAGAGAGACAGACAGAAAGGCAGACACAGAGAGACAGAAACACACACACACACACACACACACACACACACACACACACACACACACACACACACACACACACACACACACACACACACACACACACACACACACACACACACAGATAGAGACAGAGAGACAGACAGATAGACAGAGGGACAATTCCGTGCAGTCACCACTATTATTTGGTTATCTTTTATGCTGGTTAATATTCAATAAAGAAACAGAATTTATTAATTGTTTTGATGCAGACAGACAAGGAGATGGAGAGAGAGAGAGAGATATAAAAAAGAGGACAGGAAACTAGCGATCAGGAGTCACCCGGGATTGAACAAGGTGAGCGTATTGAGGGGTGAGCTCATGCACTGGTCTGAGTGGAGAATGTGATGCACACACACGCACAGTCCACTCTATGACCGTCCTTCTTTACACTCAGAAGGAGGCTTCCCAAGTTGTGGTCAGTGAATCGGACGCTGGAGCACGGATCCTGTATTGTGGATCTATACAGGATCCGTACATATTATATATTATGTATTATTATCCTAGTATCGGTTCAATCTTGATCTGCATGGATTCAAAAGGTACATCACAGCTTTTAACAGCAGAACATGTGTATTTAGGGAGATGGGGAGAGAAAGGGTTGACGGATAGGGAGAAAGTGTTTCTTGGCTCCAATGTTTGAGACAAGGGTTCGGGAGAAAGGAAACCTTGTGGGTTTAATTGTGCTCTTGCACATTCGCTGGTAAACAAGTCCTCCACACTTGATTGGCCAAAGAGGCTTAGTGAGGAATCCAGCAATAAGCCGCATCACGTGGTTCAAACCCAGAACAATAATCGTTATTATCATTATCTTTATTAATAAGCTTCATGACGTGCTACAAACACAGAACAATCAATAATATTATCATTATCATTATTGATAAGCCTCATCAGGTGCTAAAAACACAGAATAATCATCATTATAATCATTACCATTATCATCATTGATCATGTGCCATTATCACAGAACAATCATCGTTATTATCATTATTGATAAGCTTCATCAGGTGCTACTAACACAGAACAATCAATATTTCTTCAACAATGCAAACTAGCGAGTCACCAGAAATGACCAGGCCTTAATACCTTGTGTCCTCCTCCGTTCGGTCCACGTCATCCGTGCGGCTGAAATAAGAAGCGGACATCGCTGGCGCTGGAGCCCTGTTGCCAAGGCAACAAGACGCCGGTGTAATGGGATGTGCTCTCGTCATAATGGCAATGTCCAGAGTTAACCAGGGCGACAGGGGAATATTCCCCATTTCCCGGAATTGACTGGGAAATCTTTTATCAAGATAGAATTAGCAACGGAAGAAGAAGCCTCATGCTTGAGACGCATTGGTTGTTTTCGTTAACGGTTATTCTATTGACTACTTCTTTTGATAAATGGACTCACTCGTCTATAGAATTTAATTCATGATGACAGATTGGATTCCCGTTCCAACACTAATTAGGACCTCTCGGTTATTGCCTTCTTTATCATTGATGTGCATGTGACCTGGCGTCTGTGCAAGTGTTTATAAATGTGTGGGTGTGTATATGAATGTGTGTATGAGTATATGAATGTGTGGATATGGATGTCTTGTGTGTGTGTGTGTGTGTGTGTGTGTGTGTGTGTGTGTGTGTGTGTGTGTGTGTGTGTGTGTGTGTGTGTGTGTGTGTGTGTGTGTGTGTGTGTGTGTGTGTGTGTGTGTGTCACATGGCAGGCAAAGGCTGGCCAAGGGAAAGGTCAACGGTCATCAGATAAGCCTATCAAAACTGCTTGGGTCCGATCAACCTCCACTCAGGATCGCTAAGCTGTTTGTTTTGTTGTGTACATGTGCTTCAGGGGATTGTGCGTTAATGTAAGAGCGCACACACACAAAAAAAAAAAAAACACACAACCTGATGGGAACAATAGAGAGTAATGTTCTGCTGCAGCTCAGCTGATGGTCGGTACGTAAGGAGTTTCAAGCAGTTTTGAGATTCCGTCACCATAACACAGAGAACCAACACACACACACACACACACAAACAAACACACAGCTAAAACAGAGCAGACCGTCTGTAAAACAATAATAAACAAATGTCAAATGTCTGCATGCCCCCACAAAAAATATTATAAAATAGCCTTTTTCCTCAAAATGTCAAGAAAATACAAAGCTAATCACAAATATAACACAAGACCATCAGCTAGTGAGTGGCAGGAGAAAATCCTCATAGCGGGAGTGAAACCACACTTTCTAATATAGAAGGAATAATCAATGGAAAATGAAATAAGCAACACAACTCAGACTCTCCTGGAAAGTAAATATGGACAGTCCATAAATCATAAAGCCCCAATAATTAAGGTTTCTCCCGCATCTTCCCGCGAACACACCCCCTTTGGGAACACGAGGGGGGGGTAAGCGCCTTAACAGTGGCGTAAAAAAAAATTAATGCAAAGCTGTCGCTTCTCAATATTGCTGGCAGGCGGTTCGGGCTCAGGAAAACAAACTTGTTTTGTTGTTGTGGTGATGAGCGAGTGCCCTGTACGTTGCTACGGAAACACGGGCGCAGAGACGCAGAGAAGAAGGTCCCCAACCCCGACCGAACACAGGGTTTAAAATCTAAAAGCGTGCCACCGTACGTACATGTGTGCGTTGGGGAGAGCACATAAGCTAGCCTCAGCAGACAAAACAGACGCACCTCACTTCAAATCTGCGTTGGGGAGCTATCCTCTACATGAGCAGGTACAAGCAAACGCACCTTAGTACATGTGTGTATTGTGGAGCTAGCTTTAACATGAGCAGGAACTAACCAACCCACATCAGGGCCCGTTCCCACTGGACCAGGCCTTGCCAGTCCAAACCATTCATTTGAATGGGGGGGGGTCAAACTTGCGGCTTGGGGGCCTAACGCGGATGCAAAAAAATGCCGCAAAAAAATAAAACTTTTTGGAGTAACGCAAACCGACATCAAGCTCCGATGGCCAATCACGAAGCTGACCAGAAGACGCCCACGGGAGAGAAAACCTTAACTACCGTGCAATGTGAGTATTGTAGCATTCTGGCTGATAACCAGGCAACTGTGGAGACGGAAGATAGACTGACCACATGAGTTCCCAACATGACCCAAACGGGGCTGTGAAGTGCCACTCCCAGAACGCTGCGGCAGTTTGCGCTAATCGCGGCCACGTCTCATGAAGTGTGAACGAGGCCTTAGCAACCAGCAGTGGCGAGAATTAGCATTTCAATTCACGCCGGGACCAAAGTAGAAAAGTATTACTCGCCTTCTAACACACCTCAAATAGCGATAATGCAACAGCATTTTCTGTCATTTCGATTTTCATTGCGAAAATGAACGGCTGCAACGCTCAATGGTCGGCAATTTGAGAGGCGATAACTGCAGTTGAAACGGTGACATCCTCCGTCTGCTTCTAGAAAACTCTGCTCAGCGGGTCTAATAGGACAAGACAATTGTAATGCAGTTCATTGTTATTCAAATTCTAATCCTTCTGCGAGCCATATTGCGATATCACAATCACTAATGTATCAATATCGAGCCGTAGCCAGTCTCAGACAAATGCACCACTTGGGAAATTAAAGGGGGCCATCTGTCCTATATATATATATATATATACACACACATATTGATATGGTACCAAGCTCAGATTGGAAAATACATTTGTGATCTTTGATAATGGCGCAGCCCAAACGTCTCCACAGCGATAGCACGCCGGTTCATTCTCATTTGGTTCCTGCGGACTAAAGCAGAGAGAGAGGAGAAGAGGAGAGGAGGAGGGGAGGAGAGGAGAGGAGGAGGGGAGGAGAGGAGAGGAGGAGGGGAGGATGGGGGAGGGTATGAGAAGAGGACAGAGGAGGAAGGGGAGCGTGGAGGAGGCGATGAGAGGAGGAAAGGAGGGGAGAAGAAAAGAGAAGAGGAGGGGAGGAGGGGAGGAGGGGAGAAGGAGCGAAGGTGGGGGGAGGAGGGGGGGAGAGCATACGGACGCTGCTATTCGTCTCCGTCACGCTATGGATTGATGACCAAGGGATGTAGAAGGAACAAACACTTCTCCAACCCTCTCACGAGGGAACACCAACCGTCTCTGTGTTCCCTCGGGGAACACAGAGTCTCATTTATCCTGGTTGATTTGTTTTCCAACCTATCCCAGATGGCGTCCAACGTTGCTAACTCTAACGTCCAGCGTTCAACCCCAGAGGACCCAACGACTTGGCTAGGCTAGGCTAGGCTTATAACATTTCCCCTATCTCTTTTAATTTCACACACCAACGTTCAAGTTCTGTACATCTCGTCTTTCCCACTTTCGCCACAAGACACAAAACATGAGCTTAGCCCGTTTCCCCCCCACAACCATCTCCTGGGCACAGCACCTCACCCTCCAAATACACCGGGACAAAAGAGACCCCGAATCTCCGCCTTGCCCCCCCCCCCCACGACACACAAGCGGGGAGTCCGACCCGTTCCCTTCCCACTGATCCGTTCTGATAAGGGAAGCCTTTTTCACACAATAAAAGCCCCTTTTCCCCTCGCCCTGCCTCGCTGCTAAATCTAAATCTCCAAATCCTAACGGACAGGGGATTAAATGAGCAATAATCAGAGGGATCCGTCACCTGCGTCCGTCCGGTCGGCGGCGACGGCCCGGAGAGAGCAGGTGTGGCCGACGCCACGCAGACGGCGTTGCCAGATTGGGTAAGATTTCCCTGCCCAATCCGGCAACCCTGGCTGCAGCGCGCTGCAGCCAGGGTTGCCGGATTGGGCGGGGAATTCTGGCCCAATCTGGCAACACTGGACGCAGATTGGAGCGACGCAGGCAGAATGTAGAGAGGAGTCGATTCACTTTCCCTGTTTATTTACCGAATCAGCGGAAGGCCCCCAAGGGGGGTTTGCGTCTCGGTTTACGAGAGAGAGAGAGAGAGAGAGAGAGAGAGAGAGAGAGATCGGAATACCATTAACAATAACACAATCACAAATAGAGAAGACATGAACAACAGATTTGTTAGGAAGGTGTACGAATTACAAAACAGATCAGAAGGCAACAGAACACACACACACACACACCCACCCACGCTGCCGGATGAATCAACCTTTGGCCACTGCGCAACGTGATGAAGAACTACAGAGTTAGCTATTCGTCACAATGAGGTATATACGTAGGCACTGTGCCTGTGTGCGGTGTGTGCGTGTGTGTGTGTGTGTGTGTGTGCGCGCGCGTGTGCGTGTGTGTGTGTGTGTGTGCCAAGGGAGATAGAGAAATAGGCCAACATGAATATAAAATCACCCCTGCCAGGCAATGATGTGGGCTACAGGAAAAGAGGGAGAGGGGTGTGTGTGTGTGCGCGTGCGTGCGCGCGTGAGTGCGTGTGTGCGAGCACGTGTTTGTGTGTGAGCATGTGTTTTTGTGTGTGTGCGCACGTGCGTGAGTGTGTGTGTGCGTGCGCGTGTCACAGGAGCAATGCTGCATGTGCAAAACTAGATTTGCTCGAACAAAAAAACTGAAATGTCCCTGGGATGATACTGATGTAATGGACACACACAGATACAAACCCATACCTGCACTAACACAGACACACACACAGCACAAAGCAGCTTGTTATAATGTGTTGATTAAAACATTGGAGGGGTGCTAGACGGAGAAATGTACTCACACACACACACGCTTCCAAATAGTGAAGTGCTTGTTCCATTCTGGTCTTTGTCATTTCATCCACTGATACACAACAAGTGCGCCAGCCTACTCCTGACACACAAACACTGACTTCAGCGTGCTCATAAAGCCTCAATTACGCCTCACTTCACAGGTCAGAACACACATTAAATACGGAAAAATACAAGAAGTACAGCTGTTCACAAAGGCGTCGCTAATTCACTCCTTCTTACAGCCTCGGAAAACATGGGAGGTCTTCGGGTTACTGTGGAAAGCGAACATCTGATTATTAGTCAGACTTTAATAACAACTCAATATTGCAGCTAACGCACATTTACACACACACACTAAGAATAACCGTCCATATAAAAACATACAACTCTATCAATGAGACGAGCAAGGGGCAGAGTAGACAGCCAATGGGAATAGTGAACCGTGGCCTTCTGTACCTCATATCTATGTCTGCTTCATTCGTCGTCAGAGCCCACAAAAGACACTCTGCTGCACTATCCTCGGAGCGGGTTATTGTCTGCTACATCATGGGTACCTGAGTGACGAACGAGCACTAGGCGAGACAGGTATGGATACGCGATGTCGGCAACCATGGAAAGTATTAGGCAAGGAAGCTTTGATCTTCTGCTCTCTCCTTTGAAACAAAATCGACTTAAACCAGAAAACTCTTAAACGTGATTAACAAATGTGTTGTTTACACGGCACCTCTAATCTTTTAAAGTGCCTCACATCAAAAGATTAAAAAGTGGAAACGAAAAGAATGGGATCGCACGCATGAACCAAAAAAAGGTTAGATTCAAAGGGTACAAACGGTATTACTATGTGCAAGCAATGTTCCCTACATTGCAAAAACAAAATGATAAAGGGAGAATTTAAGGAAAACAAGATGGTATAAGATAGGCTACTGCCTCTGCAAGACTTCCAGAAGACTGTGGAAAGCCCTCTCTCCTCAGTGGTGAGACTAGGCCTTGGTTAAAGACAGCCCTGGCAGAGGATCTGAGGCCGCTCCTGGGAATAGCAGCCAGGAACGCCTGAATGCAAGTTCTTTATACTTTCCTTTTTCTGGTGGAGGCATGACTTTGATTATTGTGCGCCCCATCTTCATGTCGCCCGAGGAGCTTTGGAGGAGCTAGAGCAGGAGCCCAATTTGGGACATCACACATTCTTGGATGTGAAACTGTGGTCTGTACAGTAGGCCCATGTTCATTACTTGGCGGGGTTCACCTCGAGGAGACAAGGAGTGGTGTTGTAGGTGCTGGCGTTTCCACGAGTGCCATCATCACACATCGGTGTGTCAACGTGACCGTCTTTACCGGGCGGTAATGAGGCCGCTGAGCTCAGTCGTTTTCCGGCGACATATTGAGTATCTCAGACGATTCAACATATTTATCTCCTAATGCACTCATTATCTAAATACTCATTGGGGTTCAACGACGCGCAAAGGGGCTTGGAGGATAACAAAAGGGTCTCCGAGGGAAAATCGCCGGCGTCACCGCGAGACACGGTCGAGGGATATGATCAGGCAGCATGCGTTAAACTAAACCAGGGGTAGAGGCAAACCCGTTTCGGCGCGCTGTAGCACTGATTAGCCTCCTCGCCGCCGCCGTCACGAATCACCCAGCCTGGACTTCCTCAGCCTCAAAGCCTACAAAACCTCCTCAGCCTCCCCCAGAGCATGTCATTACCGCTGCAGCCAGGGCGAGGTGGTTCGAATCCCGTTGCTACCACCCCCCCCCCCAGTGCTAAGGATGTACGCGACGCACTGTCACTCACCGTATTGTTAAAAAGCCCTCTCGGATAATGGCTTGCACCAAATGGCGTGTGGTGTGTTATGCGGATGAGCGGAGGTGAAGACGTAGAGAGGAAGAGATGCACTCAGAGGAGGGACGCGACAGGAGAGGTTTGAGGGAAGGCAGAGGAACACGGGCTGTATCGGGAGGAATACAATGGAGGAGAGAAGAGAGTGTTCTCATCCACTCTCTACGGCTCGCTGGCTTCTTCTCGAGTACAATACAAAAGGGTGCTGTTAGCTCTCATGTACCAGAGGGGTTTATCCCTGGCCAGAATCAGGCTGCCGGCGAAATAAAACCAGGCGGGAAAGGTTTCCTTTACATCGTGTTAAAGAACGCCCAGGGCGCTTTGCAGAACGTGCCCGCCACGCACGCCTGTTCAATTCCCGGGAACGTCTCTTTTGAATTTGTACGATAATTCTATAAGGGGAGATTCGTTTAGCCAGAAGGGCTGACGACGACTCTGAGGTATTCCCGAAGAGAGGCTTGATTTTAGAGCGACCTGACGAAGGGCACTCCAGAGACACCTTGACATCTGGGTTTTCCTTTCATCCACAGCTAATTTGCAGATAACAGAAGACGGTTTAACCGTCAACCGAGCCTTTTAGCTCCCAGCCACCCATGGCCCACTCCAGGAACACCAAGAGCCTTTTTTTTTTTAGAAAAGAGATTTGAGTAACAAATATTGACTTTCTGTCCACACACACACACACAAAGACAGCAGCATGGTAGTTTTTCCGAAGGATACGAGATGATTCAAACTCAGAGACGGCAACTCATTTCCTTATTAAGCGAGTGCCTCGTAGATAATATATCAATATGCCCTTGACATGTGTTTGCTTTGGCGGTACCTATCAGGAGACTGTTCATGGTGAATGTGTTTGGACACGAATATCGTCTTTTCCTGGAGCTATCTATTAGAATCTGCCCTCTTTCTAATGTCTTAATCATACTGCTATTGCTAAGTGAATCAAACAACGAACACAGCTGTTCTGGTGCCACTGGTAGAAACCACACGTTTAGAAATGAAAAGTGCCTGCTAGGTAAATTTGTCAACGCTCAAACTATTAATCAACATTAATTATTCATTAATTCTCTAGACGTCGCCTCCTCAACACAGCAATTCAATTACCATGATTATTCATCAATGATTACAAATCAATAACCGGTCATTCATCAATAGACAGATGTCTAGATGAGGGGTGATGAGATGGGAAGGGGGGGTGGGGTGGGTGGGGGGGGGGGGGGGGGGGGAGAGCGTTCCGGCCCCCACATGTGATTGGTTTACAGCTGTCACATGCAATAAGCCTCCACACAATAATGGACTGTCTGCCAGCTTGTCGGCTGAAGCCCTACTGTCATTTTCCATTTCCTCGGGCCACATACTGTGTACCTCAACACACAGGCCTCAGTCAGAACACAGGGGAGGGCTTTTATTTTGAAAACCTTGATCCTCTGACTCTCGTCCCCGCGGCGGCCCTGGACGTACTCCGCAGTGTCCCCGTGGACCCCCTTGGGAGATCCTCACCCGGGGCCCGGGGCTTCCAGGAAGGCAGAGAGAGAGCAGCGTGCCCAGCATGATGAGGCTCCATGGGAGGCTTGGACGGAGGGTGGGAGGGGGGGGGCAGGCAGTAACCTCATTGGAGCCTGGGGAAACCTATTGGCTCTTTTCGGGCCACGGTACCATTAGTGAGAGAGGAGCACTATGGTGCTGGGCAAGTGTGTGTGTGTGTGTGTGTGTGTGTGTGTGTGTGTGTGTGTGTGTGTGTGTGTGTGTGTGTGTGTGTGTGTGTGTGTGTGTGTGTGTGTGTGTGTGTGTGTTTGTGTGTGTGTCCACCAGTCCTCTCACTCTCTCACACACAAACACTCACAGCAGGCCATTTTCTCCTCCTAGCATGACGGCACTATTCCCTCCATCTCGTCTCCATCGCTCCACCTGTCTGCTGGAGCCTTACAAAGGTCTCTCTCTCCCCCCCTCTATGGCTCTCTACCTCTCTGCCTTTCTCATGGTATCCTGCTGGGTGATAGATAATGAAATCACCGGTAACCTTGTGGTGAGAAAACCTTCTTCCCAACCACATTAGGCAAAGTGTGTGTGAGTGTGATGGGGTATGTAGTAAGAGTTCTAGGTCACCCCCGTGTAATGAATTTTAGAACTGTTGCTTTTTGTGGTTGGCCACCATTATACGGAGATCTCTCTCTCCCTCTCTTCCTCTCTCCTTTAATGCAGCAAATTCATAGCATAAATCAGGGACCCAGGACAACCATCCATTCATTCTGTTTTATTCTCCCTCTGCAACGGGCTGAAGAGTGCCCTGGAGCGAGCCACGTACAAACAGGCCATATCATTACTATTTTACACGCAACAACAATCAAACAAGTCCAGGGAGGCGTCAATCTCAGATTGAACGAGGACATGATCTCCGAATCGCTCCGTCTCTTCCTTTGTCAGGTCCATTGTCCCCAAACAACAGGCCTTGTTTGTTCCTCACTATCCTGACGTTCAACGATCCAAACGAGGGAGATCTCAATTAGTCCCTGGAATCCAGCCAATGCAAACTGAGTTGCATGTATTAATAGTCACGGCTGCCTTCATGTATTATTGATACGTTTAATTTTGGAATTGCTTTTTCAGACCCTTGCAGAGCACATCCAATGTAAGAAAAAAAAAGACAACACTTAACGGTTTTTGCTCTCATTTAAAAGTCTATTGATGAATCAATTGCGTGAGATATTATTAATGAATAATAGCATAATACAGTATTATAATAAACATGCACTACAGCTCTTAGCCAACTGATATTTTTGAGAACTACAAGAGAACAAGATTTTTTTTTTTATACATTGCTATTTTAGTTTTTTTTTAATCACATAATAAACTGTATTATAGTGTAAAGTAAAAACATGTCAAACATGTTGCATTACAATTTTAAAGGCTGTCCTCACCTCAAGTGTGAGCCGGTCTGTCTGTGTGTTTGTGTGTGTATATATGTGTGTGTAATTGTATGTGTGAACATGTATGCGTCTGTGTGCATGCGTGCATGTGTGTGTGTGCGTCTGTGTCTCTGTGTTTGCCTGTGTGTATATATACAGTATTGTGTGTGTGTGTAAATGTGTGTGCGAATACGTGTGCGTATGTGCGTGCTTGTGTGCGTGTCCCCATATGTTTCGCTGACTTCACGAGGCGGACTTCACGAGGCGGACTTCACGAGGCGGACTTCACGAGGCTGACTTCACGAGGCGGACTTCACGAGGCGGACTTCCCGAGGCGGACTTCCCGAGGCGGACTTCCCGAGGCGGACTTCACCAGGCGGACTTGGGTTCCAGGGTTGCAGGGACCTCAGCGATAGTGAAGGTGCAGTGGGGGAGACAGCAGCTCCGCAGCACCCACCCACAAGCGTGGCCTTACGCTACCCCGACCACTACCACTGTCAACAGCTCGGCTTTCTTCTTGCCAACCGGGGTTGTCCCCGATGGCATCAGATCACAGCGTGCAGTCGGCGAGGCAGACCCTACAACACGTCAAGCCGAATGAAACGACAAAGGACATCACAATTATTCCTGAAACTCGAATGCACGTCCCGACGGTCTATTTTTGTCTTCGACCCCAAAAAAAAAACTGGTTCCACTTTTATTATTTTTCGGAGCGTTGCAGAGAGACTGGTAGTTTCTCCCGAGCAGCCCGGATAGAAATCACAACTGTCCAAACTCTGCGTTTGTTTATCTTGCTTTCCATTGAGTACGACCGAGCTTGGAGAGCTAATAAGATGGAGCCATCCTTCAAGCTCATGCGCAGCTGATGCTCGATGTGTATGTTTGAACAGAGACGACTATAAATAAGCAGCCCTGGCGAGTTGTGACTCTCAGACCCAGATTAGATCAAGCATAGCCACAAGACGGACAAAGAGAAGAAAGAGGCCTTTAAGACAAAGACACACCGACACACATTGTGTTTGAAAAAAGGCATATTGATGTTATCGTGAGGTTTATAGAAAGGGACCGAGGCTGACAGAAAGAGGCTAACAGAGAGACAGATTCAAGGCAGATATAGAAAGAGAGAGTGTGTGTGTGTGTGTGTGTGTGTGTGTGTGTGTGTGTGTGTGTGTGTGTGTGTGTGTGTGTGTGTGTGTGTGTGTGTGTGTGTGTGTGTGTGTGTGTGTGTGTGTGTGTGTGTGTGTGTGATGAAGACTTCTGATGATGTTGGGAGACAGAGACAAAAAGAGAGAACCGCAGGAGTGAAGAACTTCAGGAGAGGTAAACCACGGGAGGTGGTCTCGGGACTGGAGTCAACTGGCTGAATCAAAGAGCCTCGTTGCCACGACAACTGGGATGCCCCCTTAACAAGGTAAGAGCTGAGCAACCACTTATCCCAACCCTCCCCTTTCCCCCCCTTACCCTCTCACACCACCACCACCATCACCATCATCATCATCATCACAATCACCACCGCACGCCAGTGTGCACAATTCAACTCCGATTGCAGAGATCAGCGTTTCGAGCGCACACACTTTGCAATGTGCGGTGCGTGTGCGTCAACACAACGCGGCCTCCAAAGACTTCATTAAAACCAGCGGCTGGAAAGTTCCTGGGTTTGATGGTGTTGTTATACCGTCCGTGTTGCATCCCCTTAACTCATTGTTGCCGAGTCATTGCTGCGGAGAGATCCTTACGGAACAACACTCGCACACGCACACACTTCCTGTAAGGCATCCCTTGTCAAAGGGATGCAAAATAAACACACAAACGACACCAAAAACACACAAACACCATTTTCTAATTTTCCTCTGAAACAATAAATAACATAACGTGTCAAATTAATCTCTTTCTAATTACAACAGACGGGTCGTTACTCACAAACTGAGGGACTGGGAACAGGGCCTAAAGTGGCTTCGGACCCCCTCCCCCCCCCCCCCACCCTCACTGACCCACAGTCCAGCCGCCTGAACCGTCGGCCTGGACCCCTTATCTGATCCCACTGACAAGCCATCTGTTCCCCCCCAACCCCCCCCACAGCCGCAGTGGGACCCGATCAATACACACACACACACACAGAAGGGGAGCGAGAGACAGAGAGAGAGAGAGAGAGAGAGGGACAGAGAAGGAGAGAGAGAGAGAGAGAGAGAGAGAGAGAGAGAGAGAGAGAGAGAGAGAGAGAGAGAGAGAGAGAGAGAGAGACAGAGAGAGAGAGAGAGAGAGAGAGAGAGAGAGAGAGAGAGAGACAGAGACAGAGACAGAGAGACAGAGAAAGACACAGACAGAGACAGACAGAGAGAGAGAGATAAAGACAGAGACAGAGAGACAGAGAGACAGAGAGACAGAGAGAGAGAGAGACAGAGAGAGAGAGAGAGAGAAAGAAACAGACAGACAGACAGACAGACAGACAGACAGACAGACAGACAGACAGACAGACAGACAGACAGACAGACAGACAGACAGACAGACAGACAGACAGAGAGAGAAGTGAGTCTTGCCGCTGTGGTCCCCTACAATCAACTAGCATAATGGATGAGGGGTTGTGGATCCACAGTGGGTTCATTGTAGCAGGACCCTGACTACAGAGATCTTCCAGCACCACCAACACCACCACTCTGTCTCTGGCCTTTTAATTAAGGAGCAGGGCAATAGAATTCCCCTAACAAGCTTAGCTATTGGCAGCCTATGCCCTAGGACGGATTGTTCAATTGGTGATTTAGCAACCAGAGGTAGAGATCTAATGCTCTATAGTATTCACACGTACGCACGCACACACGTACACACATACACACTCATACTGGGACACACACACACACACACACACACACACTGGGACACACACATACTGGAATACACACACACACACACATATACACACACATACTGGGATACACACACACACACACACACACACAGGGCCTGATGGACGAGAGTAATTTGTAAGCGGGGGGCTTGGAGATCTGGTCAGATCCGGTATGGTGCTGCTTCAGCCTGGGATTCACAGCCAAAAACGCCCACCTAAACAAACATGTGTTCAATAAAAGGTGGCGCGGGGGAGAAGGTGAAACTGGGGGTGGTGGGGGGGGGGGGGGGTGTTGGTGGAGGGCGGACATGATCGTCTTCATCCGGGGGTCAAAACGTATAACACCTATTCTGCACGCACCCAGAATGGGAGTGGGGGTTCGGACCACTGTCTCTCCCCCTCTCTCCCTCTGCATCAGCAGGTGATTTCTCAGTCCATAGTCACTGCAGCATCTTCCATCTCCTGCTGCCCCCCCCCCCCTTCTCTTGTTCTCACTCTCTCTCTCCTCCCCCACCCTCTCTCTCTCTCCCTCAACCCCCTTCTCTCTCCTCCACCACCTGCTTCTAATGCATAGTGACTCCGTGCAAGGTTGCTCTACGGCTGCCTGCTCTCTCTCCCACACTCAGCAGCAGTGTGTGTGTGTGTGTGTGTGTGTGTGTGTGTGTGTGTGTGTGTGTGTGTGTGTGTGTGTGTGTGTGTGTGTGTGTGTGTGTGTGTGTGTGTGTGTGTGTGTCGGCCACAGACGCCAAGGACGCAATGAGCCAGCAAAGTCGCTCCCCCCCACCCCACCCGTTTTCCATGTCTCACCGATAATCGATTGGCGACATAAGTCGACCTGAGCCCCTGCTGCTCCGATAGCTAGCCGGGAGAGAAACGCTTTACCCCCGCTATACCTCGGCTCTGCTCAACGCATCTCAACTAAATAGGCCACATGCCCAAAGAGTATCGCGTTGGTTTCTAGTTTGTTTAAGAGGGTTCAAAATAGCGTCCACATCGGCTACCGATTTATAAAAACAACAGATCTAATAAAATACGAAATAAAACAGACAAGACATAAAATCATTCACGTGTCAGCTGTGTAACGTCATGCAGCAGACGGCGTGGTTTGCCGTCACTGTGGTGGTGTATGAGCGACGGTAACAGGCTGCAGCCCAACAGCCTTCCTTTCGTCTTAACGCAGTGGCCCACCAGACCTAACATATGCCCTAGTGCGTATTTTGGTCTTTCATAACTGCGGACACAACTTATGCAAAAACAACCCGGCTGGATGAAAACTAAACAGCCCGTGTTATGTGCCGGTGTGTATAGACTACGGATCCAGATGATGGGGGCTATCCGATGCATGCACTGCAGCGTCTAATAAACAGGTCGGCCCTGTCTCTTTAATACATACACCGACACCAAAAAGGTCTCAACTTGCGCTCAGCAGGACAGCCTAAATGCACTATTTTGGTGCAATCGCCTGGGCCTCCATCCAACGACGGCAGTAGGCGGCCTGCATCACGCTGATCTCCCCCTCCTCCTCAGCAGGCCTGCGCCGTGTGTCGCGGCGAGTAGCATCGTGCTACTCCGCCTTTGTTCCATAGGTTGGTTCCTTTTTTGGGCTCCAATGCCAAATTTCCCCGGTGCGGACAGAATTCGGCATTGGAACCCCAAAAACGAACCGCTTGACGGTACGACGGAGCGCGGGGGGCGGTGCGGTGCGTAGCGTGGTGGCGGTGGCGTTGGTGTTGGCGGTGGGGAGGGGGAGAGTCAACGCGTCGGCTTCTAAACCCTGACGTCCACCACCACCACCACGCGCACCAGCACCTGCCTGAACGAGGTCAGGACGGACGGCTCGCGCTCGGTCGGGCTGGACGTTAAAAAGCTAAAGAAACGCAAGCGGGGCTGAGTTCAGAGAGACACCGCAGGCGCGTTCTCTGCAGATTACAGGGGGGGTGGTGGTGGGGCTGCCCTGGACAACAAACGGGGTCGTTTAGTCAACAATGGCTGGTGGTGGTTACCCTGCCCCTTCCGCGGAAGGAAGGGGTCACATGCTTTGGTTTAGCGGCACACACACACAGACACACACACACGCAAAAAAAAAGAAGGTTATCCCCTCTATCACGAACCAGTGACGATCGTTATCGTCTCGGATGATAATAAAGCAAAAAAAGCAAAGCTGGCTCCGTGTTCTGAACAAACACATGACATCATCATCCTCCCGAAAGCCACAGTGAGGCATCGTAAATAAAACATAGCGGCGTAGGGCGCAGTGATTCTGCCGGGGTGACACGATGAACGCTATTGTGTAATTCTACCGATGGGTGATCGGCTCTAGACTCACCAAGTTCAGCACCGTCTCCACGATGTCTCTGTTGCTAACCTCCCCGACTTGGATCAGGCCCACCAACACGGCGAATTTCATTTGGATATTCCTTATCGGGACGGCGGGGTTTATCCCCCCGGCCGGGAGCACCATATTGCCGGCGGAAGACACCATCCTCTCCCCTACGGTCGTGGAGCCGGTGCTGGTGACGACCTGCTGCACCGGACCCGAGGGATGGAGATCTCTAGCCGTGTCCGTCAGCGACGCCGAGCCTGGTGGTGGTGCTGAAACCGGCTTCTCACTCGACATCTCCTCTTGGAAGCGGGAGGAGAGGAGCGGTCGCCGCGGTCCCTCACACCTGCTCTACGGCCAAAACGTCTGGTGATGGTGCACAAAAAAACATCAACGGGGCATGGGGATAAAGAGACTAGCGGGGAAAAAACAAAGCAAAACGGAATTCAAAATCCCCCCGAATTCTCCCTATCCTCCGGAAGGTGTATAAGAATTCATAGGGACGGTGAAATAGACTGAACCTCGACGCTGGCACAACGATAGCCTAGGCTTTTCTACGCCTCTTGCTATCTTTTGCTCTGCCTCTCTGGCAGGTTGCGGTCAGTGCAGTCGCGGTGGGCACGTCACGTGGACGCCCCCTGTCTGCGGTGTTGTGTGGTGGCCACGCCTGCGCACTGGAGCCGAAGCCGTGTGAGACAGAGCAAGGCCAGCCATTGGTTAATGGTAATTGTCATAGTCATTCTAAGGATTGTCACGGTGAACCCTGTCAGCTATAAAAAGGACCGACTATGCACACAATCGATGGTTTTGAGTTGCTGAGAAAAAAGAAAGACACAAAAGCACATCATATGTAGTCTATGTATTGTAGGTGCTGTGATCAATTGATAGATAGATTGATACATTGATAGGCATTGATAGATTAAAAACAACCTATGGAGCGGAAAGGGGTTCTGCTGTTGAGAAATGTACTGTCATTTTTTTACTCAAACTAGGTCATGTTTGTTTGAAACCCTCTCTTATGTAACTAGATCTTTCTCCCACTATATAGTCCTTAGTATTGGGTAACCCAACCATACAATGTAGATATATAGTTAACTAGATACTGTTCAAATTCATGTTTAAAGAATAATACAGTTGAATTGTTTGATTAATGGAAGAAAATACTGCAGCGTTATCATAAAAGCCTGGCAACGCAGCAAACGAGGAGACACAGTCAAAGGAAAAGTATGTTGTATTAAGGTCTCCTTTGTTGGCCCCGAATTTAAATACAATCACACAGCAGTAGAAAAAAGAGCATATTCAAATTCACCCATATAACCCGGGCCATGATGTAGTCAGGATAGACACACACACACACACACACACACACACACACACACACACACACACACACACACACACACACACACCCCCACACACACGCACAAATACACAGATAAACACACACAAACGCATAAACACACACACACACAAACAAACAAATACACACACACACAAACAAACACACCTGTAATTCAATTTATTCAGACAAAGAAGGTACACATTGTCCTCTGTCTCCCCTATACACCTCATGCAGTGCATGTGTGTGAGTGTGCACGTGTTATCATGTGCATGCGTGCGTGTGTGTGTGTGTGTCTGTGTGCATGCATGCGTGTGTGTGTGTGTGTGTATGTGTTCCTAAGTACATACGCGTGTGCAGGCTTATCCCAAACCTTCAGTTTCAGTTTCTTTCATAGAAATTAGCATGAGAGAAAACCCCAATGCATTACAGAATACCCAGAATGCATTACAGAATACCCATAATGCTAAGCGTGCGTCCCCGCTCCTCTGTCTGTAGTCAGTATAAATAATGCATTCATATATTTCGTATATTAAGAGACCGACTGTACAACAACTCTCAGTTTCTACCGCTAGCATGCGCACACACACGCACACACACACACACGCACACGCACACGCACACGCACACACACACACACACACACACACACACACACAGGGGCAGATGAAGAGAGCATTGTTAGTGGTTCATTTCAGCGGACTGTGGCAGTGCACCTGAGAGAGCACGAGCCGCTTCACCCCTGTCTCCTAACAGACCACATCTGGAGCTCAAGATTTCCATTAGCCCGAGTAGTATATTACACATTTCAGTGTGTGTGTGTGTGTGTGTGTGTGTGTGTGTGTGTGTGTTACTGTGTGTGTTACTGTGTGTGTGTGTATGTTTTTGAGGGGGGTGATCTCAGATTGAAGATGCGTTCTCTGTTTGTGATTCTGGGGACAGCAGCAGGGGGGATGTTGGCCTTTGTCGTTACAGTCCCTGGGTAACGTGCACAGCCCTGAGTGCATACATTTAGCCCCGTCACAGTGTGTGTGTGTATGTATGTGCGTGCGTGTCTCGATCGGGGTGGGGGTTGGGGGGGTGGGGGGCACCTACACTCTGCTGTAAGAGCTGCATCGTGCGTCTGATTGGCTGCCGCGTTCCGTCTCTCCTGGAGAGACACGCCGCTGCCCCCACACCCCCCCCACCCCCCCACCCCCCACCCCCCTTTATGTCGGAGTCAGGCACACTTTGGTTCCTGCACGTTTTTTAAATGCACAAAAGGCAGCTTCTCTCATGCACAGACACACGGGCCTTTGTTTGTAGACAATGGCGTGCTTCCACAGCTTTGTCACGACTTCACAAAAGACTTCTCCGGCAGAGTCGAGGGGTCTTAACCGGGATCTGATTTGTGATTGGGCGAAAGCACCAACTTTGTCCTGTTTTTTGCTCTTTTGCTCTCTCTCTCCCTATGTCTCTCTCTCTCTCTCTCTCTCTCTCTCTCTCTCTCTCTCTCTCTCTCTCTCTCTCTCTCTCTCTCTCTCTCTCTCTCTGTGTCTCTCTCTCTCTCTCTGTGTCTCTCTCTCTCTCCCTATGTCATGTCTCTCTCTCTCTCTCTCTCTCTCTCTCTCTCTCTCTCTCTCTCTCTCTCTCTGTGTCTCTCTCTCTCTCTCCCTATCTCTCTCTCTCTCTCTCTCTCTCTCTCTCCCTGTGTCTCTCTCTCTGCACTGATGGCTGCCCACACATTTCCCTCTCTGCAAGAGAGGGCCTGGATTGGATTGTTTGATCTGTGTGTGTGTCATCATCAAAAAGGCCCTCCATTACAGAAACGATTGCATGCGGTGTGATAATCAGGGGTGTAGTGAGTGATGTTGGCCAGTAAGCCCACAATAACCCTGATATAAAAGGCATCCCGCTGTGGCCCCAGGACAGGCTTAAATCTACCTGGCCAAGGTGTTTTCAATCTCCTAACGAGCTCACATTGGCTCTGTGAGCCCTGGCCAACTAATGGCCAGATGTTGACCCCAGTGTGACAAGGGGAAGTGTGAACGTGCGACAGAGTGTTAGAATTGTGTGTCACCCCTGCATTGAGGTAGTTCCTCTCACGTTTCGAGGGGAGAGGCTAAGCAAAAGTGAAACCGATCAAATAAAATAACTCCCACCACCGAGAGAAGTGGAGTCCGCTGGCTCAGGGAAGAGCTGCCGCAAGCACTTCATCTGATCGTGTGAGCGTAGAAATGTTTCACCTCTTAAACGATATTATTGGACGCTGTGGAAGGCCGCTGATGTCATCATCACTGCTGCAGTCTGTTTGGCCAGACCCGGTGAAGAGGCAGAAGAAGAATACCAGCTAACAGCCAGAATCCCCCACGGGCTTCCATGTCTTCTGCTTCAGCCTTGAGAGACAATTGACAAGGGAGCTTCTGATTGGTCCATTCAAATTCATAAATACCAAAACAAAAGTTCTGATTGGCTGATGCGAAAGGGCCCGATTCCAACCAGAGTCAAATAGACGTCAGTTACTTCTGTCGGTGTGAGTGAGTGAGTGTGAGATGGAGATGGAGATTGAGAAAGAGAGAGAGAGAGAGAACAGGAAAAAAAAAAGGAAAAGAAAGGGTTTGTGTCATTAATCAGCAGAAAGTTCCCATTTATTAATACTTAATATGTTTGAAAAAATAGTCCCTCCAAAGTCACACAGTGCACCAGATCCGCCGCGCACACGCGCACACGGCGCATGCGCAGGACCACATGCACTCAGACACACAGGCACACTTGCAGGGCAAACCCTGTGTCTCATCAATAATTCATGAATTGAATCATTTATTCATTAACGACCTTATCGTGGCTGTCCTCGAGAACCCACTGGATTAGCCCGTCCCACAGTTTCACTCGGCCTGTTCCATCTGTCTGTGTGTCCTCTCCTGTCTGTATGAATATCTGTCTGGTTGTCAATCCGTTTGTCTGTCTGTTCCTCTAGTGCTTTGTCCCTGTCTGTCTATATATTTTGTGTCTGTCTGTGTGACTTTATCTGTGACTCTCTGTCTGTGTTTGTGGATGTCTATCTGAATCATGCTGTCCTCTCTGTCTGCCTGGGAGTGGTGCCCTCTGAACTGCTCCTGTGGTATGTCTGGTTCTGATGAAGGTACTGCATCAGGAACAAATAGAGATTTGTCAACGCTGATGATTGTCTGCTGTTGGAATATCAGGGTTCCATATCCTGAGACACCATATTCATGGTTAATGTCATTTCTTTACCATCCTAATTGAAAAGGTATCGATTTATGTGGGTCAGCGAATCATGGACCTCACCTTTTCTATTTTCCTCTAACGGAACACTGGTGTTTCTGACGTCGGCCAGCAGGGGGCACAACCCTGCTGGCTCTCTCTTACTCAAGACAAAGACGCCATGAAAAACGAAACACCCATAACCGCCCCCCCCCCCCCCCACACACACACACACACACACACACACACACACACACACACACACACACACACACACACACACACACACACACACACACACACACACACACACACACACACACACACACACACACGTGTGTGTGATGTATCTATCTGCAGGTACGAGCCAACATTCATTTGATAGGACGGCTGGAAACGCCCTTGTAATTTTGAGGTCACCTTCAATTTAATTGACCTGACTCTTCAGCATGGAGGCCCTGAGCAGCGATGCACTGGGGAATTTAAATTAACCAGCCAGCCTTTCGGGCCAATGATTGTGCACAAAATACACATCATATAGCCTAATGAGTTATGCAACCCTCACCTCTTATTATTAAGATATAAATATTAAATAAATGTCAATGTAGATCTACAAGTGTAAAAAAATCCGAAACCCTGCCTCTTCCGCATCCATCTTGTATATCGCCTTCAGGCCGCTTCTACAAAGTTAGGAAGGCACTTTTAATTTGATTTTGATCCCCTTACTTTTTGGGACACCGAGACTTGGCAGGTCGCCTACATCACAGGAAGGACAGCGAGATAGAACGGCGTTAGTTGTGTGTTTAAAAATACCCAACCTCTTCCCACACAAACTTGTTGACCCAATCATGCCCTTGTCTTTGGCATTAGCAGTACAACAGCGCCTCCCTGTGGATATGTATGCACATAACAGCCCTGTAAGGAAGAACATTGTGGTCGATTGAAAATACATTTTGTCCTGCTAAGAGAAGTAGTCTAAAGTGATTGTTTTGCAGTAGAATAGTTGAATGTAGGTCGGTGTGTGTATTGGCAACAGACAGAAAAACACATGGAATAATCCCAAAGAAATGTTGTAATGTAAGGCTTATTTTCGGGATTTTCATGATACTGAGGATCGATTTGGTTTTTCATAAGTTTTATTTGGTGCTTTATAAACAACAGGATTTGTCACAGTCACTTTGATTGGAAATACCGAGACATTCTGGCACATCCTTGTTCATTAGAAAGCTATATGTTTTCCAGATACCCCCACAATACGGGGCTGACGTCAAATCTCTCTCACTGCAATATGCTAACGCACATAATATACGCACACATTCTCTCTCACACACACACACACACACACACACACACACACACACACACACACACACACACACACACACACACACACACACACACACACACACACACACACACACACACACACACACCCATTGTGCATATTCCACACTGTTTCCAAGCAAAACAATATCCACACATGGCACAGTAGAGATAGTATATTACATCCGACACTGTAGCAATAACTTTCCTGTTATTAAAAATAAACACGCACAAACAAAAATCAAAGCATCATCATGGCAGCACACGCTTCAGTATAAGTTTCACATTTCAGCCTATTAATATTATATCATACACACACACACAGACACACACAGACACACACACACACACACACACACACACACACACACACACACACACACACACACACACACACACACACACTCAGATAGTTTGCTATACGGTCATATGTCAGCATATCAATATGATAAGCAGGTCCTGAAAGGCTATGCTATTTTAATCTGCTGGCACAGAAAGCGTCACATATTTACAGTGCAGGATATGCACACACACACACACACACACACACACACACACACACACACACACACACACACACACACACACACACACACACACACACACACACACACACACACACACACACACACACACACACATATACAGTTTGAGTCATGCTTCCTAGAAGCTGTGAAATGATCAAATGTCGTAGACATTGTATTACATGGTTGCCCAGAGGAGAGCCTTGAGGAGGAGCTTAAAAGCAGACGTGGAGCACTGCAAACAAACACGGGTGAGAAGCTGACCTGTGGGGTTAGGTCTGGGTTTCCATGGGGACAGGACTCTGAATAGGACGCTGGTTTTGAACCACACTGCGCTGGTCATGTCGTTTCCTGCGTAGGAGGGACTGTAGACACCACCTGAAGCGCTATTGATCACGGGAGGCTTGATCGAGTGCCTTGATTGATTGGTGAAAGGCTATAACAATGGGGATGACTGCAGGGCACAGGATGGGCTGTTATGACACACACACTGACAGTGACACACACACACACACACACACACACATACACACACAGACTGTCACACATACAGACTGTCACACACACACACACACGCACACACATATATAGACTGTCACACACACACACACACACACACACACACACACACACACACACACACACACACACACACACACACACACCCATGGCTCCTCTGCCCATGTCGCATCGCGTTCGATGACTCCATCCCGTCTGAAAAAATCTGCAAGCATCTATTCTCAATGGGGCAGAGGGGGGGGGGTGTGTGTGCTAATCAGCCCCCTGACGTTCTCTCGCAAACGGTGACATCGTTCTTTGTGCGCTGGCGGTGCTCTATGTACATAGAAACGGTTTGTGAGCGCGACCTGGGTGGGGCGGACCGAAGGAGAAGTGAGCTCGCTGACTCTTCGGGGACACCCGGGGGGTGTTAAGCTATAGAGCCCTGGGCCTTACAGCTTGAATCCTTCCTTCCTCCGTCCCCGTCGAGGGTTCTTCTGCCCATCGGCGGTACTTTACCCTGTTTATACACCGAGGGGGGGGGGGGGGACCAGGAACACCTCAGTACCGCGGTGTAGCTCTGGGACCAGTTGCCTCAAAGACATAATCAACCCCCCCGGGATGAGTTGTTATCAGGCTGGGTATTCTACACGGACCAGAGCACGTGGAAATGTCTTGTATGGGGTAATGTTGGTTCACCTGCCGCTCACTTTCTCGATTTTGTTGTGCTGTTTGTGTTTGTGTTGTGTGCGCACGTATTTGTTTGTGCCTGTTTGTGTGTGTGTGTGTGTGTGTGTGTGTGTGTGTGTGTGTGTGTGTGTGTGTGTGTGTGTGTGTGTGTGTGTGTGTGTGTGTGTGTGTGTGTGCGCACGTGTGTGTGTGTGTGTGTGTGTGTGTGTGTGTGTGTGTGTCTGTGTGTGTGTGTGATAAATACAGATGCATGCTTTTGTGCATACTTAATGTATGTGTGTATGTGTGTTGCATATGTGAACAGACTGAATGTGTACAGCGTGTACGTCTGTCTGTATGCGTGTAAACCAGTAAAACAGACCAGCTCCACTGGGCGGAGGCCAACAAAAACCCTGCATCCCAAGGAGTAGATGTACAAACAAACTACAACCCCCAGCATCCTTTGCTCATTCACATGGCCTGCCGGGCCGATTGTTTTTGTAGTTTTGTGTCCCTCTCAGTTCTTGGCCTCCTGGCTGGCGGGCTCTGGGTGTTGGAAGGAGGCTCGGACCCTCTGGACCTCGCTCGCACACAGATGACCGAACACCTTGTTGTACCAATCTGGAGACCTGCCCCTGGAACACACACACACACACACACACACACACACACACACACACACACACACACACACACACACACACACACACACACACACACACACACACACACACACACACACACACACACAAAGGTCAGACATCAGACTCACAGATACATGCAGGGGAGGGTTGAGTGATGGAGTTGGCGGAGGAAGGCAGGGTTAAGACCCTCTAAATGGGTGGCAAACCTCTGTGTTGATGCAGTGTGCAAAATCATTGGATTAAAGAATAATTAAAATATATATTTAGAATATGATGAGTAGGTAGGAATTTGAAAAATAAGTAAGAACTGTCATACCCCCCCACACACACATAAAACCAAACCCCACCCATCCAAACACCCCTAAACCCCCCCCCCCCACACACACACACACACACACCCACACCCCCACCCCCAACCCACACACACACTCTAACACCCCCACACACACACACACACCCCCACACACCAACCTGAGGTCCACCCGGGAGATGTGTGTGAGCCGGGTCTTGCTGCTGCCGCAGGGCTCCAGGAGGTACTGAGCCTCCAGGACCACACCCCTGAGGGCCGCCGTGCACGGGCCGTCCTCGTGCTCCACGGACACACACACCAGCGCGCACGCACCCTTACTCAGCTCCGTACGCCACGACCTGGACGGAGACGGAGAGAAAACAAAACGCTTTGATTCATGGGTCCCCCACTTCAGGACGAGTTGTTCTCTCCTCTCTGTGGTCGGGAGTCCTTTCCTCGTCGTTCCTCCTCCTGTATGATTGGCTGACTCATTAATTCCCTCACTCTCCACCTCAAGCCAGTGTGTGGGGAGTGTTCTGGCGCAGATTGTCTGCCGTGCTTCACCCAGGTGGGTGCTACACACTGGTGGTGGTAAGTGAGGTCCCCCCCTCCAGAGTAAAGTGTCTTTGGGTGAGAGAAAAGCGCTATAGAAATTAAATCCTCCTCCTCCTCCTCCTCCTCCTCCTCCTCCTCCTCCTCCTCCTCCTCCTCCTCCTCCTCCTCCTCCTCCTCCTCCTCCTTCTTCTTCTTCTTCTTCTTCTTCTTCTTCTTCTTCTTCTTCTTCTTCTTCTTCTTCTTCTTCTTCTTCTTCTTCTTCTTCTTCTTCTTCTTCTTCTTCTTCTTCACAAAACAACAAGTCGCAATGTCTGTTTGGACAATAGCTTGTAATGCATTCACAGAAACACACTTTATTTTGGCTTAACGACCAACAAACCACAAATTACCCTGGCGTCGATCATTAAAGACGAAGAGAAATCTACAATAATGCCACTAAATCACGTTACACCATGGTCTGGTCTGTGTATCAAATGGCAGACATTTAAATCGTCAACAGGGTTTTATTTGTTTTTAACATCCGGAGAGGGTACACAATGTCCTAACGTGAGCCACAAAAGCATCTGGGTTGCATTATAGCAACCCCGGTTCCTAGAATAGAGACCATCTATGGAACTTCAACAGAGTTCCTGAAATGGTGAATCGGCTATCTATTACCCAAAACGCCTCCATAATTGGTGTCTTGAATACACAGGTGAAAAGTGCTGTAGGTAAGAATCAAGTAAGTTGTAAAGTGAGAGAGAGGGCAAAAAAGGGTTGAAGAGATCAGGTTTTTGAACCCAAACAACCCGACAAACAGCTCCTCCTTCTCTGCTCCCCCCCTCCCTTGCCTTTCACACAATTGTGATTGACAGATGGATTCCCCGGGCCTACCCCGGGAGAGATGCCCTGATTGGTCAGAAACGAAGCGGGAGCTGTCCGAAATATAAATTGCCTCAGAGGCAAGCGTACTAAACTGCTATTGGATATTCCCACAGCACGTGTCACTCACTAACAGCTAACAGCTTCTTACAAATAAAACTCAGATGATAGCTTTTGGATCTGACCTAGACCACCTTTAAATCCATCCCTTAAGCTCACACTGCGAACCGGCCTGTCAATCTGGGAACCAACTCTTCTCTGTTTTGGTACCGCAGTGGTGGAACGAGCTCTCTGCCGATGTCAGGACCGCAGAGTCGCTCACCAGCTTCAGCCCCCCCACCTCCCCCCACACCCATCTTAATGCACTTATTGTATGTTGTGCGTCCTGGCACTTAATGTACGCACTTATTGTATGTTGTACCTCCTGGCACTTAAAAGATAGTACCTCGCAATCTGTAGCATCTTATCCTAGCTATCTTTGTTGTTTACGGGGAATGGGTTAACCTAGTGATTGTTAGTGCTTGGCACATGGTTCTGTGAACATCCTTACTGTACCGACAGCGATATATATTGTTGTTTCTCTTTCTTCTGACAAATGTACTTATTGTAAATTGCTTTGGATTAAAGCGTCTGCTAAACGCGCTCAGTGTAAATGTGAAGCCTGTTTGGGAGGAGCCTGTTTGGGAGGAGGGCAGTAGGGGGTGGAGCCTGTTTGGGAGAAGGGCAGTAGAGGGGGGTGGAGCCTGTTTGGGGGGAGGGTAGTAGGGGGTGGAGCCTGTTTGGGAGGAGGGCAGTTGGGGCTGGAGCCTGTTTGGGAGAAGGGCAGTAGAGGGGGGTGGAGCCTGTTTGGGAGGAGGGTAGTAGGGGGTGGAGCCTGTTTGGGAGGAGGGCAGTTGGGGGTGGAGCCTGTTTGGGAGAAGGGCAGTAGAGGGGGGTGGAGCCTGTTTGGGAGAAGGGCAGTAGGGGGGAGGAGCCTGTTTGGGAGGAGGGCAGTAGAGGGGAGGAGCCTGTTTGGGAGGAGGGCAGTAGAGGGGGGTGGAGCCTGTTTGGGAGGAGGGCAGTAGGGGGGAGGAGCCTGTTTTGGAGGAGGGCAGTAGAGGGGAGGAGCCTGTTTGGGAGGAGGGCAGTAGGGGGGAGGAGCCTGTTTGGGAGGAGGGCAGTAGAGGGGGGTGGAGCCTGTTTGGGAGGAGGGCAGTAGAGGGGGGTGGAGCCTGTTTGGGAGGAGGGTAGTAGGGGGGAGGAGCCTGTTTGGGAGGAGGGCAGTAGAGGGGGGTGGAGCCTGTTTGGGGGGCAGTAGGGGGAGAGGAGGCGATGGGGGCGGACCTTAGTACCACGTAGTCGGTGCCGGGCTGGGGCGGCATGCCGTGGCAGGAGTACTGGAACACGTCCGTCTGTCTGTCCAGCACCTCCAGCACCTTCTCCTGCCGCAGGTCCCTCTGCCACAGGGGCCGCTCCCTCAGGAGCCGCTGGAGCACCTGGGCGGGCGGGGCCGCCACCTCCAGACACACCCGCCAGCGCCGCACCGGGTTACCGTCCCCCACCTGGACACACGCACACACGCGCACGGACAGGCGCACACAGGCACGCACGCCGGACGCACACGCACATGCACGCAGACACACAGGCACACACACACACACACACACACACACACACACAGACAAACACGTATGCATGTAC
This sequence comes from Gadus morhua, assembly GCF_902167405.1. Lineage (NCBI taxonomy): Eukaryota > Metazoa > Chordata > Actinopteri > Gadiformes > Gadidae > Gadus > Gadus morhua. The sequence goes on from NC_044054.1 coordinate 29,760,751, forward strand.
ACACACACAGTAAAAGACGCACAGACACGCACACACACAGACACAGGCGGGCACACACACAAAAGCACACACACAGGCAGAGTCACACACGCACACACACACACACACACACACAGACTAATGAATACCACTATACTGAATAACACGTTCTCCATCATGTATTTGCTTTTGATTTATTTGTTGTTATTTAATTGTATTCCTCATGCTTCGGAAACATGGTCCGAAATAGCTAGAAAATTAGATGGAAGCGTTGCTTCTTTCACTTAAAAGAGAGGGAGTGA
>NC_044054.1:29766031-29768531 GCF_902167405.1 Gadus morhua
GAGAGGGAGAGGGAGAGGGAGAGGGAGAGGAGAGAGGGAGAGGAGAGAGAGAGAGAGAGAGAGAGGGAGAGAGGGAGAGGGAGAGGGAGAGGGAGAGGGAGAGGGAGAGGAGAGAGAGGGAGAGAGAGAGAGAGAGAGGGAGGTCAAAACAACGGAACAATAAAGAGAGGACTGTCCAGTAACCCGGACACACCTCGTTAAGTTCACTCGTGGACCACTGTTAGTGGGGGTGGACCTTCTGTGTGTGGCTGGGAAGGAAACAGATCTCTGCAGAAGATTAAGCCAGCAGACTGAATCCATTCAGGAACTTTTACTATGAATCTACTCCACTGACTCAACCATCTTAATCCATGTATAAGTTAGGTGTAGATCCATGTATCTACACCTAACTCTTTACTACGACTCAACCTACTAACTAACTATCTATGACTCATCCTACTACTTACTATTATAAAGTACTCTTACTATTACTATAGTAAGTATAGGTAGGAGTACTCTTACTATCATACAGTACTCTTACTATCATGCAGTACTCTTACTATTACTAGAGTAAGTATAGGTAGGAGTACTCTTACTATCATGCAGTACTCTTACTATTACTATTACTAGAGTAGGTAAGAGTACTCTGACTATTTCTATTACTAGAGTAAGATAAGGTAAGAGTACTCTTACTATCATACAGTACTCTTACTATTACTATTACTAGAGTAGGTAAGAGTACTCTGACTATTTCTATTACTAGAGTAAGATAAGGTAAGAGTACTCTTACTATCATACAGTACTCTTACTATTACTATTACTAGAGTAGGTAAGAGTACTCTGACTATTTCTATTACTAGAGTAAGATAAGGTAAGAGTACTCTTTCTATCATACAGTGCCCGTACTATTACTATCAGATTACTAATAGAAGAGTATCTTCCTGTGACCATCTGAGTACGGCCCGTCCCCCGTCCCGCGCCTCACCGGGGTCGGGTCAGGGATGCTCCCACGCCCGAGTCCCTCCTCTCCCGGGCGGTCCCCGTGGAGTCCGAGTCGTTCAGGGAGACTGCGTCCCTCTCCTCCTCCTCGCTGGGGGAGGTCCTCCCCTCGCCCTCGCCCTCGCCCTCGCCCTCGCCCTCGCCCTCCGGCAGCACGCTGCGGCTCCAGTGGTCCACGATCTGCTGCAGGCCGCTGACGTGCTGGATGATGTCGTCCAGGTGGGGGAACAGGTTGTCCTCGCGGTCCAGGTCCAGCAGGTCCCCCGTGCTGGCGTACAGGTGCGACCCGGGCACGTTGTCGTACACGCTGACCCGGCTGCCGCGCGGGGCCGCGGGGCAGCCGGGGGTCCGGGAGAGGGACCGGCCCGCCCAGGGCTCGTCCCGCCCCGCCCCAGGCTTCTTGGCCCGGGTTCGGAGCTCCGGGTCTCGGGCCCCAGCGGCGGGGGCCAGGCTCTCGATGGACAGGGCCTTGGGGAAGGTTCCGGGCTTGTGGTCCTTGGGGATGTGCACCATGAGGTTCTCGTACGAGCGGAACTGGCTCCGTCCGTAGAGGCTGGGCCCGTCGGGCCTCCTGCCCTGGGACGGCAGCTCCATGTCCTCCAGGTACACGCTGCCCCTCTTCCCGGCGGCGCGCCGCGCCTTAGGCTCCGCCTCCTGCAGGTCCGACACGGCGCTGTCCCCGCTGGCGCTCGCCGTCATCCCCGGCGGCCCCCGGCGACGGTTGCCGGGGGAGACGGGCGACGCGCCGACCGCGCACGACCTGAGCGGGGTGGTGGGGTTGCTCTGCGACTGGCCGTGGATGGGCGTGCACTGGAGCACCTGCAGCGCATGTGGCTCCTCCCCCTGGAGGACCGGCGCGCCGATGACCAGCGCGGGCCGGCGCCCGGGGCCCTTCTGCCGGGCCGAGGGGCCCCACGTGCGCATCAGGTCCATGCGTCGCAGGAACTCCTTGGCCTTGCTCTTGCTGCCCTGGCTGTTCCGGCGGCCCTTCGTGGGCAGCGAGTTGTAGTGCGAGAGGTCCCGGGGCGGCTGGTAGCAGGAAGAGATCGCCGCCATGGAGACGGAGTCGGGCATGGCGGAGGCCGAGTCCTCGCTGTGGACGGACGACGCCTCGGCGACGCCCTGCTCGCTGAAGTCCGTCAGGACGCTCTCCGAGCTCACGGTGCTGTGAAGTAGCCCCGCCCCCAGCCTGGCGGGGCTGCCGTCATGGGTGCCGTCCAACAGGAAGTTGATGTCTTGGAGGCGGGACCAGCGGCGGCTGCTCCACTCAAAGGTCCATCTCTTGCTGATGGCCAGCTGGTCGTCTTCGTCGGAGTCATCGGACTGTGGAGGGAGGAGGTGTGTGTCAGTCTCCACTGTGCTCTCTCCCTCAGGACGTCAACACACTATCGTACATTTTGTGTTGTGGAATCACTCCAACGAGCCGAGATGAGTCGGCACACTAGTTTCAAGTCCTTAGACGACGCCAAATTAGGAGATCTTCCTTTAAAAGGACACATCGCAGTTCGCTGAAGGATCCAGA
>NC_044054.1:29771031-29776031 GCF_902167405.1 Gadus morhua
CATACTGTGGAAACCCAGCAGCTCTCAGCCAATCACAAGCCTCCTTAGCTTCGATCTCTGTAAGGCAGAAAATACCAGAATTTACAATGTGCAAATCATATACGGACACACAGTACATGTGTGCACATAATGAGGAACAATAAGCCCCTCATTATCATGAGGGACACAAGAAAATATTGCAACATTTTTATATTTCTTTCATTTTATTTTATTGCTTCTGCTTGTAAAAAACTGATTGTCGGAATCTGTGGTTGGAAATAGTGTCCATAGCAACGGTCGGTTATTCACAGCAACGGCCGGTTATTCACAGCAACGGTCAGTGACAGACGGCTAAATGCCATGATTGACCAATCAGAATAAAGCACTCAACAAAGCTGGGTACAAACACAAGCGAATCACATGAATTCATGTGAACATCGAGATGCACTCTTCATTCATTCATCACACCTCTCTCAAGACGTGCAGATACGCTCCGGTAGGAAGAACTGCGCTCTCTCCAACTAAACTAACATAAAACGTAAGAAATGGAAATAAAACATGTCCGCCTGGCTTCGCCGACGGCATTCTTCCATCTAATTAGGGGTCCAAGCCAACAGGTTGGATCCCTATTGTTTTTGTAAGGATTATTAGGGGTCCAAGCCAACAGGTTGGATCCCTATTGTTTTTGTAAGGATTATTATTCCTATTATTATTATTCTTACCCCCCTAAAAGTGGGACCACAGCCCAAACCGTAAATGGTGCCGACACGCGAATTGCATGACTAGATCCAGATCTCTTCGGACTACGCAGACGACAAAATCCAGACACGCCGAACACTAGGTGGCGCTATACCAAGGGAAAACGCGTTTGGGGCTATAACTCCCACACCGAATCGCCCACATTCAAAAACTTGTACGCACAGATTCACTGGAGTCTGCTGCATCTTTTGGCATAGGCCACGCCCATTTGCGTCTATAATTTTTTTTCGCAAAATCGCGAAAACCCTAAAACAGTTTTTTCCCTACTCCTCCCACATTTCTTGACCAATCGACACCAAACTTTGCACACGACATCTTCAGACGCACACGCAAAGGAATCCTGAGACAGTTTTTTGATTTGACCTTCGACGACGAAACGGTAGCGCTTTGAGTATTGGTTTATGAGCTAAATTAGCCGTGGAAAATCAAAAATCCAAAGAAATCCAAAATTAGACATCGGAACAAGTCCAAATTTTACACACTTGTTGGTGCTAACCTTAATGTCGTACGATAAAAAATTCGGAAAATGTCGCCATTAGGGGGCGCCATAAACGAGGAAATTGTATATCTTCTAATTGGCCAAAGGAATGTTCTTCAAACTATGAGGGAACCATCAAGGAGCAAACCCGAGTCTATATAAAAATTATGGTCAAGAATTATTAATGTGGGCGGGAGTTATTTGGAAAAGGAAAATTGTCTTTGCAAAATTTCGCCACAAGAGGGCGCAAAAAAACGACGAAATAATACATCTCCTAATCGCCAATGGAATGTTCTGAAAACGCGTTTTGGGCTATAACTCCCACACCGAACCTCCCACAGTCAAAACCTTTATATCCACATGTTGTTCATGGTAGCGTTTTGAATACTTGCTTCGCGTTCTGCCGGTGAAACGCACATTTCTTGTCGCGTTGTGCCGGCGAAATGCACACTTCTTGTTATTAGGGGTCCAAGCCAACAGGTTGGATCCCTATTGTTTTTGTAAGGATTATTATTATTATACTTCCCATCTAGAAGTGGTACCACAGCCCAAACAGTAAATGGTGCACACGCGCCAATTGCATCACTAGATCCAGGTCCGTGAATACTACGCAGACGACCAAATCCAGACACGCCGGCCACTAGGTGGCGCTATACCAAGGAAAGACGCGTTTGGGGCTATAACTCCCACACCGAACCTCCCACAGTCAAAAACTTGTACCCACTTATTCACTGGAGTCTGCTGCATCTTTTGGCATAGGCCACGCCCATTTGCGTCTAGAATTTTTTTTCGCAAAATCGCAAAAACCGCAAAAGTGTTTTTTCCATACTCCTCCCACATTTCTCGACCAATCAACACCAAACTTTGCACACGACATCTTCAGACGCACACGAAAAGAAAAACTCAAACACTTTTTGATCCGACCTTCGATTACGAAACGGTAGCGTTTTGAATATTTGTTTATAAGCTAAATTAGACGTGGAATATCAAAAATCCAAAGAAATCCAAAATTAGACATCGGATCAAGTCCAATTTTTTGAGACATGTCGATGCTCCACTTAATGGCGTTCGATAAAAAAATCGGAAATTTTCGCCATAAGGGGGCGCAATAAACGAGGAAATTGTATATCTTCTCATTTGCCAGAGGAATGTTCTTCAAACTCAAGGGAAACCATCAACGGGCAATCCCTAGTCTATATAGACAATATGGCCAAGAATTATTAATGTGGGCGGGAGTTATTTGGAAAAGGAAAATTGTCTTTGGAAAAATTCGCCACAAGGGGGTGCAAAAAAACGATGACATTGTCTATCTCCTATTTGGCCAATGGAATGTTCTGAAAACGCGTTTCAGGCTATAACTCCCACACCGAAGCTCCCACAGTCAAAACCTTTATATCCACATGTTGTTCACGGTAGCGTTTTGAATACTTGCTTCGCGTTGTGCCGGCGAAACGCACATTTCTTGTCGCGTTGTGCCGGCGAAATGCACACTTCTTGGACCCCTGCATAACTGCTTGCAGTTCTAGTTATTATTCTTACCCCCCTAAAAGTGGGCCCACACCCCAAACCGTAAATGGTGCCGACACGCAAATTGCATGACTAGGTCCAGATCTGTTCGGACTAAGCAGACGACAAAATCCAGACCTGCCGGCCACTAGGTGGCGCTATAACAAGAAAATCGCGTTTGGGGCTATAACTCCCACACCGAACCTCCCACATTCAAAACCTTGAACACACAGATTCACTGGAGTCTGATGCATCTTTTGGCATAGGCCACGCCCATTTGCGTCTATAATTTTTTTTCGCAAAATCGCGAAAACCGCAAAACTGTTTTTTCCCAACTCCGCCCACATTTCTTGACCAATCGACACCAAACTTTGCACACGACATCGTCAGACGCACACGAAAAGAAAAACTATATACTTTTTTGATCCGACCTTCGACTACGAAACGGTAGCGTTTTGAATATTGCTTTATTAGCTACGTTTTACGTCGATACGTTAAAATTCAGAAAATACCAAAATTAGACATCGGATCAAGTCCAAATTTTAGACACATGTCGGTGCTACCCTTAATGGCGTTCAATAAAGAATTCGGAATATTTCGCCATTAGGGGGCGCAATAAACGAGGAAATTGTATATCTTCTAATTGGCCAAAGGAATGTTCTTCAAACTCAAGGGAAACCATCAAGGGGCAAACCCGAATCTATATAGAAAATATGGCCAAGAATTATTGATGTGGGCGGGAGTTTTTGGCAAAGGAAAATTGTCTTTGGAAAATGTCGCCACAGGGCGGCGCCAAAAAACGACGACATTGTCTATCTCCTATTTGGCCAATGTTCTGAAAACGCGTTTTAGGCTATAACTCCCACACCGAAGCTCCCACAGTCAAAACCTTTATATCCACATGTTGTTCACGGTAGCGTTTTGAATACTTGCTTCGCATTGTGCCGGCGAAACGCACATTTCTTGCCGCGTTGTGCCGGCGAAATGCACACTTCTTGGACCCCTGCATAACTGCTTGCAGTTCTAGTTTCCGTCTGTTTTCCTAACAGAAACACCACCGCTTCACATTACGCATTCCCCAGATAATTCAACCTCCGGTGGAACTCTTTAATTCACAGGACGGGTCTCCAGAATCCAAACCTCGTAGAATTAGATTAAGAGTCAGAGCCAGGGGACACTGAGGGACATGGGATCCGACCTTAGCACACCTCCGCGGCGGCAGGAGCTCAGGAGGTAGAGCGAGGTTGGCTGGTAACCGGAAGGTTGCTGGTTCCATCCCCGGCTGGCATCCCCCCTAGCTGTCGAGAGTGTCGAGGTGTCTCCTGAGCGAGACGCCCTCACCCTGACCGCTGTGGGCAGAGAGCTGTGGCGTCCGCTGTCTGTGTAAGCTATAGAAAGGAGTCATGATGGTAACCCACCATTACTCCTGAGGAAACTCGACTTCCTTTCCTTTCCCTAGTACAGCTCAAAGCTGTTTCACTGCTCAACACATAGCAGGGAACAAGTGGTTTCATACTAAGTCTTAACCCATTGAAAACGCAGACGCAGACACTAGAAGTGTAGCTACGTTTGAGAGAACATGAATAACAGTAGGACACCCAAACAAACCCGAAAAACATAATACATATGCTGGAAATATGGCTCCAAAGGGGATGTATTAAAAATATGACATTAATCGAAGTCCCACCAAACTAGTATTATAAATGTGTGCTGTGCAGTAAAAGTAATTCCTCATTGCTGGGATCCAGACCACCAGATGAGTCTCTGCAGCGGTTTTATTTTCGTTACGAGATACGCTACGACTGGTGTGTGTGTGTGTGTGTGTGTGTGTGTGTGTGTGTGTGTGTGTGTGTGTGTGTGTGTGTGTGTGTGTGTGTGTGTGTGTGTGTGTGTGTGGATGATATATGTCCACACACCGTCCAGCTTCTGAGCTGTTGAAGCGTAAACCTCACACACTCCCAACACTCCCAGCAGCTCCCTATACCAGGAGGCCAGGCCAGGGCAACCGACCACACACACACACACACACACACACACACACACACACACACACACACACACACACACACACACACACACACACACACACACACACACACACACACACACAAACCAACACACACTTTACTACATTTTCCACAAGGAGAGTACAATCCGTTCATTCCTTTGTGTGTGTGTGTGTGTGTGTGTGTGTGTGTGTGTGTGTGTGTGTGTGTGTGTGTGTGTGTGTGTGTGTGTGTGTGTGTGTGTGTCTGTGTGTGCGTGTGTGTGTGTGTGT
>NC_044054.1:29781031-29793531 GCF_902167405.1 Gadus morhua
CAGAGGGACGCAAAGGAAACACGATCGAAGCCCAGTTGTTGAAGGTAGTTAAAGTCGACTGGGGATGTCTGGGACCCCGGTCTCCAGCTCAGACCTTAGCACGGGGAACTGGATAACCTGTCCAGAATGGACTACACCACCTGCTACCCTGTGTAAAATATCGCCAAGTTTAAAGGAGAAAACCTTGGGACATGAGAGACATTCAGCAGGATAGATGAAAAGCAAAAAGAATTATGATTGTAATGTCATGGCTTCTCCAGCAGAGGGGGGCAATTCTACCTAAAAAAACTAATCCAGGAGCAGAGGAGCGGAGTCGCAGACATAGACTATGTAATCCTCATACATCTAGTTTGCCTTTCTTTGATTTTTGTCTGTTTCCGTCTCGTCCAAAATACTTATATTAACTTGGGGAGGAACCTATGTTTAGCTAGCAGGTTGTGTAATTGAAAGGGCAAAAAAGATGATTCACTAAAGATATATGATTGTGGTTCAAGGGGAGACGAAATACAAGGGCAATGCCAAACATGTCTCTCTCTCCCATGTCTTCTGTGTGTGTGTGTGTGTGTGTGTGTGTGTGTGTGTGTGTGTGTGTGTGTGTGTGTGTGTGTGTGTGTGTGTGTGTGTGTGTGTGTGTGTGTGTGTGTATCTGTATGCGCGTGTGTGCGCTCGAGCGCAATGAAAGAAAGAAAGAATTTAGCGGTAAGTAAGTGCACATGTATCACAGTTGCTGTTTGCAAGTGTGCATGATTGCTTTTTAAAAGGATGCAGGCACAAACCTGTATCCTACATTCCTCTCCCCCCAACCACCCCCCCTCCCTCCCTCCCTCCCTCCCTCCCTCCCTCCCTCCCTCTCCCCCCTCCCTCCCCCCCGCCCTCTTTCTTTTCATTCCCCCTCACGTTTCATGCCGCATCTGAACCCTGACCTCTAAGGATAGAGGGGTCGTCATGCCAACCACAAGATCCACAAGATCTGACAAGCACCTTCCGCTCCATTCAGAACCCATCCCTTCATCGCCCTGTTCCGCAAGACCGTACCAAACTGCAAACTACAAAATACCACAAAATTATTCATGAGCCGACAGAACCCAATATTAAAGGAGCTGTAGGCAATATTAATTTTGTTAAGATAAGCATTAAAGAGCTCTATATTGCGACAGCCATAATTGATAAAGAGTGTTTGGTCTATAACATGAGTCTTCCAGTGGCTCCGCTATGCAGTGAACAGCAAGCCAATGTTCTGGTATCCCGTTCCCAATTTATCCAATCAGGAGAGAGAACTCTGCCAAGAGGAGGTCCTGTCTGCATTTCAACGGGGCAGGCAGCAGGATTCCAGTGTTGCCTGACAATGGCGGGACAGGCAAAGCAACCGATCACAACGCTCCCAGGAATGTCCGACACACCCAAACCCGCCAAGCGAATAAAAATGGCGGAAGAGAAGGAAGAAGAAAACACATCCTCGAGAGAGAAAGAAGAGACATGATGCAGGGAGCAGGGAGGGGAGTGCAAACTGCTCCGACCGACAGGAAGTTAGCCAAAATGACGACGTAGCATAACAGCGCCGCTAACTGGATTCACAGACACACAGAGAAGAGGTCAAGCTCTGCAGCAAGAGCATGGAAAGGCCCGTTCCAATTGCCTGGTGCCGGTGAGGTGACGTTCCCATGACAACCTGGAAGTATCACCGTCCGCACCCCTGCAAACACCAGGCCATGTGACAGGAAGTCGAGGAAATGACCATGATGGAATGAGTGGGCAGGGACACAAACAAATCTATCCGTGGCTCCTCCAAATTCCTCCTGAAGAGCATTCAGAGGAGAGCTTCTGTACTCTACCAATACTGCACTGACGTTTCCTCAAATGCATTTTTTAACAATCCTAACTCAAAATATAACAATCCAAAATGCCCAAACTTGAAACTACCAAGTCAAAAGGGCATGGACCCTTTCCGTTTACTACTGCTCTACAACAAGCAGTCAAGCTTTCTTGGAGATCTGTTCCATCGCTGACTCGAGTACCGAACGCCGAGAGCACCATGGCAGAGAGCTGGCCCCCCCCACCCCCCCACCCCCCCACCCCACCCGTCTATACCTTGCTCCAGCCGGGCCAGCAGCTGTTGCCGGGCGATGATCCGGGAGAGACGCAAGGCGGAGCGCCGTCGGGGGGTGTGGCCTAGCCTCAGGTAGTAGTCCTGCCCGTCTGGCGTCATGGCGCCCAGACACACCTGTCCGGCCCCGCCCCTGGCCCCGTCTCCGTCGCTCTCACAGCCTGACCCGTTGTCCTCCTCCTCCTCCTCCTCCGCCCCCCTCTTCATCCTCTTCATCCCCTCCCCCCGTCCCTCGCCAGCCGGACCCCTGTCGCCCACAACGTCCTTGTCCTCGTCCGTGGCGTGGGCGTCGTCCATCGCGTGGGCGGAGTCTGTGGTGTGGGCGGCGTCCCCTCGGCCCCGGTCGTCCCCGAGTGTGGCGGCGGTCCCCTCGAGGTCCGCAGAACCTCGGAGGGCCGCGGCCGTCTGGTGGGCTCCTGCCACGCCGTCCTCCATCGTAGCGGCCCCTCCGTCCCCCTCTGTGTCGTGCGCCGCTCCTATCCAGCACACGAAGGAGGTCATGCTGCCCCCCCCTCAACCACGCCCGCTCAACACCTCGCACGGCGCCCTCTTGGTCCAGAGGGTGGGCTCACAGTCGTCTGTGGCTCCTGCGCTCTAGTCTGATCCCGTCTGAGGCCGGGAGAGACCGTTGTCCAAACGCCCGCGGAACGACTGGATGTGTCTCAGAGCTGCAGCCTCCAACATCTCACGCACCAATAGGTGAGGGCTCGGGCTCTCTCTCTCTCTCTCTCTCTCTCTCTCTCTCTCTCTCTCTCTCTCTCTCTCTCTCTCTCTCTCTCTCTCTCTCTCTCTCTCTCTCTCTCTCTCTCTCTCTCTCTCTCTCTCTCTCTCTCTCTCTCTCTCTCTCTCTCTCTCTCCTTGTACAGTGAAGCGGATCCTTCGCACGCCCGAGCCACAAGCTGCCTCAGGTTCCCTGACTCAACGGAGAGACATCTTCCTCTCCTCTCCCCCCCCCCCCGCCGTCGGCCAGCGTGTATGAGCACGTCGGGGCCCCGCTCCGTGTGATTGGCTGGATGGAAAGGGACTCTCGAGGGGAGGGTTGGGCTGGGCGCTTCCAGCTCCTCCGTCCCCTGGTCATGTGGGCAGCAGAGCAGCCAATGGGGCGCTGCCGTGACCAGGGACTTCCTGAAACGGTGCCAGGACCACACTTTACCATGGGAAAGTTCACCCAGCTGTCAGTGGTTGTGGTAGTGGGGTGTGTGTGTGTGTGCACGTGTGTGTGTGTGTGTGTGTGTGTGTGTGTGTGTGTGTGTGTGTGTGTGTGTGTGTGTGTGTGTGTGTGTGTGTGTGTGTGTGTGAACGTGATGGATGTCAATATATGAATTTTTTAACTGTTGTAACTGAAGATGATTTTAGTTGTACTAATGTGTTAAAAGTTACGTGCACGTACAGTACGTGCGTGCGTATGGGCATGTGTGTGTATGTATGTGCGTACGTTTATGCGTGCGTGCGTGCGTGCGTGTGTGTGAATGCACGTACATGTGTACGTACTGTACACGAGTGTGTGCTCAGGTACATGGGTGTACATCCGTGTGTGTGTGTGTGTGTGTGTGTCGCTAACCACCACCAGCTCGCTCCCCGCCCTCCCAGAGCGCGAGCAGCCGTCTCCCCCCCCCCCCCCCCCCCCCGTCCCGTCAGCCCCTCGCAGCCCCCTGCATCCCGTGGCGTCCGACGGGAAGAGCCGAACAATGAGCCGGCACGAGGGGCGTGTGGGCCAGGGGAGGAATGCGCGTAGGAGCAGCCTATTGTCTGTGACGCTGTGCCGTCCTGCTCTTCCTCCTCCTCCTCCTCCTCCTCCTCCTCCTCCTCCTCCCCGGGGCCAAGGGGGGGGGGGGGGGGGGGGCTCGACGGCACAGAGGTGGCATTCAGCCCGGAGGGGCTGGAACGCAGAGTCCCGCCCTGGCGCGTGAAGGAGACACCGCCCACCGCCTGCTTGTTTACGCTGCTAGGGTGTGTGTGTGTGTGTGTGTTGGGGGGGGGGGGGGGGGGGGGGGGGGGAGAGTGATCTCGTGCCCCTCGTCTCGTGAGGGGAAGTATGTGTCGCTGGTGGAAGGGTGTGTTTATGGACGTGATAACGTTTCGATCTGAGCGGCAATCGCACTCGCGGTCGTCGTTCCACACCTCACGCGGTGAACGCTAGCAGGCGTAATAGCGCAGAACAGCGAGGCTAAAGGATAAATGTATGGAATGCTGTGGGAGGATGGAGCAGGAGGGAGGGAGGGAGGGAGGGAGGGAGGGAGGGGGGGGGGGGGGGGGGGGACTTTAGTACCAGGGCCAGGGCTGGGTGAGCTTCGACTCATTTAAGGTATGGACACGGGGAGGGGAGGGGAGAAGGAGAGGTTTGGGGGCGCAGGGAGGACTTGGAAGTATATAGGTCAGTAAAGTCGACCACAGGGCAGATATCCCACAGAGACACGTGCACGGACACACCAGCACACACATACACATGTGCGCACACACACACACACACACACACACACACACACACACACACACACACACACACACACACACACACACACACACACACACACAGTCGTGGGTGACAGGTGAGTCAGCAAAGATTGATACTCCGTCAGACCCACCTACTGTAAAAAAAAAACATGAAACCAAGTGAAAGTGAGTCTGGCAGTCCGACGCCCAGATCACAGGTCTTTAAGTTGAAGCCCGCTGGCTGCTCTAGCAGGCCTCTGCAGACTCATGAGGCAGCAGTAAACGGACTGGAATAGACCGCCCTCTGGAGGAAACCAAACTCAATAATATACGATCGTTTTTGGGGCAGGGCAGAACAACCCGATAGCCCGTAGCTCACATAAACGCGCGTGGAGCTGTCACCGGGCGGGCCTGGAGTAAAGAGATGAGTGGACAGTCTTACTACCCCTCCCCCTGCTATAGTTACAGGCTACTGAGAAGCTACTATAGCGTTGATAACACCTCAGTGTATATAGTAACAGGCTACTGAGATGCTAGTAAGGATATATACCAACATAGTTATATAGTTACAAGCAACTGAAATTCCACCATAGCAGTAGTTACATCTCAGTATATATAGTAACAAAGTAATATACTACCAGCCATCATGCATTCATTCTCCAATCATTGTCACATTCAGGGCCAGAAGCGATGCATTCATGCAGACAGAGTCAAGATAATAGTAGCTATTCAATCCTGAAGCGTCTTTGGCCTTTAGCTTTAGTATACAGTCCAGCATTGCTCATATTTCTGACGGTCCTGGACATAAAGAATGAACACATAGCAGATGTCGTATTCTGACGACCAACCTTTCAAACGCAACCCGACTTGATGCTCATTTCAACTACTGTTGACGACAGTATACAATCACTCAGGGCGGCAACACATCACAACGAGCCTTCAGAGTGTACTCCAGTTAACTGCGACAGAAACGCGGGTCAACGGTTTACTTGGCGTGCGATTAAACGTGGTTCCAGAGACGCATGCGTGTAACGGTGAGGGTTTGAGTCCGGGCCAGGTTTACAGTCCGGTACGTGTGTGAGGGAAAAGTATTTCCTCTGAAGGGCTTGTGCTTCATCGGTGTGCGTTTGGACCGGTGTCGGTTTAGGTCACCAGGGACGATGAGAAGATTTATCTGAGTGGTTAAAAGTGATGAGAGCTGTCGTAGATCAACAACGGCTGGCAGATGGGAAAGGGGGGGGGGGGGGTGATGAGAGGGCAGAGCTGAATGATGAATGAATGAGCTGAATGATGATGGAAAGAACAGAAAGCGAACGGAGTGTTCCGGAAATGGTTCGTTCTGAAACTCGTCTTCAAACACAGGGCGAAAGTTATGTTCATTCATCCAAACACATGCAGACGTGTCACAACGACCAAACACAGCTCTCTTGGTCCTATACACATGCACACACACACACACACACACACACACACACACACACACACACACACACACACACACACACACACACACACACACACACACACACACACACACAAAGAAAGCAATGAGACTGAGCTAAGGAATTGAAAAATATATCGATAGTCACGTTCATTCATCTAAACACATTCACAGTAAAAACACAGTTCTCTCTGTACCACGGACACACACACACACTCACACACACACACACACACACACACACACACACACACACACACACACACACACACACACACACACACACACACACACAAAGGGAGCTGCATCCCACCAGCACCAGTCCCAAATCCTTAGGATTACAAACGTAATCAGCCTGCTGTAATGTACTCTCACCGCATTCGTACGCACTCAAGGGCAGGGGCAGGGAATTTAACCATCAACCAATCAGCCCTGTGGAGAACCAACCCCTCTTATCGCCCGTCATATGCGTTGTCGTCATCCTCTTCTTAATCCTCACCAGGTGAGGTCGTGGAGACCTCACCTGCCCTCACACATCATATAAGGTCACCGGTCTCCAAAAGGGAGGAGGTCACCGAAAAGCACAGAAAACAAAACGTTTCTACAGACTGTGATGTTTATGCACCAGCAGGAATAAGAGGATGTCAAAGTGAACAGGCTGTGTCATGCATCCAGTTCCTCCTCTCTCTCTCATCTTCCCCTTTCTTCCTTGTGGTTTTCTCCCTTCCCCTTTCGTCCATTCGCCCATCTCACGCTCCGTTATCTCTTTTCCCTCTCTCTCTCTCTCTCTCTCTCTCTCTCTCTCCGTCCTAACCCTCCCCATCGCCCTCACCCTCCTCACCCTCCTCACCCTCCTCACCCTCCTCACCTGCCCTCAAACATTATCCAACCTCCCTGGGTCCCCCGAAGGGAGGCAAGTCACCGAGCAGTGGCGGTGGCAAACCCACAGTGTCGGCTGTCTCTGGCCTGGAAGAGTGCGCACTCAGCGTGACGTCTGAGCGACTCCCTGCAGTAACACACAGTAGCTGAGGGGCCGGGCTGGTGGTGGTGGAGGTGGTGGGGGTGTTGGGTGTCTGAGGCTGTACCGAGATGCAGGGGAGCTGGCTGCTGCTGCTGGGAAGAGGGCTGCTTGTTGTGGGGCAGGTGTGGCCCGGGGTCTGGCTGACCTGAACTCTCCACTGGACTTTTTTATTTTTTTTTGCTGAACTTTAACAACTTCACACGTTCACGCGCCCGACGTCGTCGGCATCGCGACCTCGTGCCGTTGCCGCTGCCCCGGTGCATAGATTCTACAAAATATGACCATTAAACATGGAAAGTATTATTGATGACCAAGCATGAACCATATTTGTCATCAGCAGTGTGTGTGTGTGCGTGTGCGTGTGTGTGTTTCTGTCTGTGTGTCTGTATATGTGTGTGTTTTTGTGTCTGTCTGTCTGTCTGTCTGTCTGTCTGTCTGTCTGTCTGTCTGTCTGTCTGTCTGTGTCTTGATGTGGTGTGTGTGTGTGGGTGTGTGTGTGTGTGTGTGTGTGTGTGTGTGTGTGTGTGTGTGTGTGTGTGTGTGTGTGTGTGTGTGTGTGTGTGTGTGTCTTTGTCTATGTCTTTATGTGTGTGTGAGTAAGCAATATTTAGCTTGGATACAAAAATATACTTTTAGTAAAAATAGGTCTTGAGTATTGGCTTCAGCTGAGGTCAATGGACCCGCGTTACACTGCGGACGTGGGAATGTCAGCCTTTTAATTTGCTTAAAAGACAGAAATGTCAATAATTACGTTAAGCAGAGAAGAGCAGGCAGCTGCAGAACGTGCTCTATGTCTCTCTCTGGGAGGAAAGAACTTAGAGAGAGGGAGAGAGAGAGAGAGAGAGAGAGAGAGAGAGAGAGAGAGAGAGAGAGAGAGAGAGAGAGAGAGAGAGAGAGAGAGAGAGAGAGAGAGAGAGAGCGAGAGAGAATAACCCGAACGATGCCCTCTGTGCATCCAACAACTGTAAATAGAGAAAGTAAACCGACTGCCCCCCCCCCCCCTCCACACACTCCCCCCTCTCTCTCTCTCTCTCTCACACACACACACACACACACACACACACACACACACACACACACACACACACACACACACACACACACACACACACACACACACACACACACACACACACCTACCCCATCCCCAAAGTTGGTGCAATGACGTTTAAAATATCTGACGTACCGAAATAAAGTCCAACATGGAATGACCAACAACCAGTAACGAACGGATGACGATACTAACGTCCGGCTAGCTGTATGTATGAATCCCCAGCCGGCATAACTTCCCACAGCCACAGAAATTTGGCAATGACCTTCCCAAGAAAATCTGTTACCATGTTAAATATTACACACACACAATCAGCCGGGTTATTAGTCAGTAGCAAAGACCGCACTGTCCCGGAGGGAGCGGAAAGCCACTGACCTGCCAGCCGTCTCTCCCGGACATTCCTCCACAGCAGATCCCAGGCTTTGGACGTGGAGTCCCGCAGCTGCTCGCTGATCGAGCGCCGCAGCTGCAGCTTCGGTCGCTTCGTGCTCATTGCGGAACCGCGAGGAGGCCACGCATATTCCACCCTCTGTGCCCGCGGACAGCGCCGCTAATAACGAGCCCGACCGTTATGTCTGGCTGAGACGCCGGGCTATGCCGGGGCAGGCAGTGTATGTGTTAGAGTGTGTGTGTGTCTGTGTGTGTGTGTGTGTGTAAGTGTGTGTGTGTGTGTGCGCGTGTTTCTGAGTGCCGCAGCGGTCGTCACAAGCAGAGCCCCCTCCACCTGGACGCTGCGTCAGCTTCCTGCACCAAGCGGCTCACTATCTGGACCCGCCGGGTAAACCGACCGGATTCCAGCTGTAGTGCATTTCTAACGGTTTCGTCTCGGATTATTCCCGTATAGTCCACGTAAAGATGTTAGAAAAAAAAAAAACGCGTTCGGTTTATATTAATATTTAGATAATAACTATAATATGAGTTTGGCAGTCTGACAAGTCGACCCAGCCGCTGCCACTGCCTCAATGGAAGTACAAGTCTCCCTCCCGCCTCTCTCCCTCTCTCTCTCTCTCTCCCTCCCTCCCTCCCTCCCTCCCTCCCTCCCTCCCTCCCTCTCTCCCTCTCTCCCTCTCTCTCTCTCTCTCTCTCTCTCTCTCTCTCTCTCTCTCTCTCTCTCTCTCTCTCTCTCTCTCCCCCCCCCCCTCTCTCTCGCACACACACGCACACAGACATTTAAAATGTCCCCTTTTTAAACCGTCAATATATAATCTTTGAACTCCTTGAAGCACACATATAAACTTTCTACTGACTGTAAAGTTTGTGTGAACTTCAGAAGTGAGACGATGTCAAAGTAAATAGGCTGTGTTATGTATTTAGCGTCTCCTCTCTCTCATCTTCCCCTTTCTTCCTGGTGTTTCATCCCTTTCCTGTAGTCCGTTCGCCCGTCTCGCGCTCCATTTTACCTCATCCCTCTATTTTCCTAACATTTCTCCTTGTTCCCCTTCATCATTTTCATCCTCTACCGTCCGGTCCTCTTTACTTCATCACACGCTGATTTAGCAGATTTTATTCCCACGTGTCCCCGGGGGAAGCGAACCCCGGTCTCCCGCGTGACCGATTTGTAACGTCTTCTAGATACACTGGCGCAGAGGAACTCCTGGCTACCAGCCTATACACACAAACTACTGATACACGAAGCCATGTACTATCGCCTACACATGTTGGCTTAGTGTTGGGACTCAACAATAGCGCCCCAGACCAGGACATCACTCCCCTCTCCGTGACCCACGCACCATTAACCCTCAATGACTGAATGATTGAAAAATAACCCGGGTTTTACGTAAACACAGCTACAGCCACCCGTCAGCCAATAAAGTGTGTGTTGAACCTGGAGTAGAACCCAGCTACTGGGTTTTCCGTAAATATTATATATATATATATATATATATATATATATATATATATATATATATATATATATATATATATATATATAGAGAGAGAGAGAGAGAGAGAGAGAGAGAGAGAGAGAGAGAGAGAGAGAGAGAGAGAGAGAGAGAGAGAGAGAGAGAGAGGGAGAGAGAGAGAGAGAAGAGACAGACAGACAGACAGACAGACAGACAGACAGACAGACAGACAGACAGACAGACAGACAGGCAGACAGACAGACAGACAGACAGACAGACAGACAGACAGACAGACAGATAGACAGATATATTTAGATACAGCTATGGGCTGTTTGTTTTATCTACATTTTTTAATTAGATTAATTATCATTATTAACTAATTAGTATATTGAAATTTAAAAAGCACAATTAAAAAAGTCTAAGTCTAAGAAAAGAAGCCGAAAAAAATCGGACCACACACTGCCACACTAAAGGCCCTCTGAGGGGTCCGTCGGGGTTCAGGGGCCGCACCTCTCCAGCCGGCCAGCAGGGCGGCGCTCTGGGGCCCCACCACGGAGCATCAGGCATTCACAGCCCCGTTATTCCGGGAATGTCCCGGGGCGGAATCCCGGGCCATTCTGGGCTCTTCCTGCGGTCCATCACTCTGTCTGTCTGTCTGTCTGTCTCTCTGTCTGTCTGTCTGTCTGTCTGTCTGTCTGTCTGTCTGTCTGTCTGTCTGTCTGTCTGTCTGTCTGTCTGTCTGTCTGTCTGTCTGTCTGTCTGTCTTTGTGTGTGTCATTGCAATGCACGAAGGGCTGCTCAGTGTGTGTGTGTGTGTGTGTGTGTGTGTGTGTGTGTGTGTGTGTGTGTGTGTGTGTGTGTGTGTGTGTGTGTGTGTGTTGTTCCCTGCTAAGTTGGGATGCTGTTCTAGTAAGTGAGGAGTAAACCACGGTGGTCTTGTTATTGGAAAACATTAGGGGGTTGAGGTAAAGGGGTAAAGTCCCATTTACCTCCAACAACTTTTGCATATTACCTACTTTCATCTATAATATTATTGTGTTTTATTGACTGAAATTAACATATTCTATTATGGTGCATATTCTATTGTGGTATTTTTTTAGGTTGTTGTTAATGTTTGATTTGTAGCGCATATGTTCAGAACTGTTGTCAAAGGCACAGGTGTCCTGTTACTGAAGAAATAATACTGACCCTTGGAATGTTATTGACCAATCAGGATCAAGTATTGAACAACGTTCTGGTTTAAACCAAGGTTCACCCATAATGCAAAGCGGCATGTTTGTGAATGAAAAAATCGGTGACAACGTTTGAAAGGCTGTTTAGCATTTGACCACCCATACGAAATGGGGGTGGAGGCTTAGGTGGAGACAGAGGTGGAGGTGGAGGTGGAGGTGAGGACAGACACCCAAGCAGCCCAAAGCGGGATCCTTTACCATCCAGGACCCCACAAAAAGCCTTCGGACGTAACCCAATAACATGGAGGTATGGGACTCACTGACGACACGATAGAAACAGACCGCTAACTCTACCCAATACCCCTCGATACACAACACATACACCTCAACACACGCTAACTCTACACTAATACCCCTCAATACACAACACATACACCTCAACACACGCTAACTCTACCCAATACCCCTCGATACACAACACATACACCTCAACACATACCATCTCTAACCCAATACACAATACACAACGCATACACCTCAACACACACGCTAATACTTCCCAATACACAACACATACACCTCAACACACACGCTAATACTTCCCAATACACAACACATACACCTCAACACACACGCTAATACTTCCCAATACACAACACATACACCTCAACACACACCCTAACTCTACCCCAATTCTAAACACAACACATACACTTCACAAACCGCTAACTCTACACATAACACCTTAACACACACAGACTAACTTTACCCAATACTCTTCCTCTTTACACAACACATAGTCCTGGACACCCACACGCTAATGCTACTCAATACACAACCCATACACATACATACGCACACAGAAATGCACGGATGCAACGCAATAAAAACATTCCAACCAAATTACTCACACATCTATACACATACTAATCTAAACATGTAACACACACACACACACACACACACACACACACACACACACACACACACACACACACACACACACACACACACACACACACACACACACACACACACACACACACACACTCACACACACACACACACACATCCGGCCATAGGATGCTATATAATCGCTCTGAATAATCGGGCCCTCTAATTGGAAATAAACAGCAGACTTTGTGCGGCGCTGAGAGCTTGCGTGCGTTTCCTGTACGGAGGCAGATGGGGGCGGGGCTCTGGGATTAAGGGACTCTAACACGTTATCGCCCACGAGTACAGGAAGACGGCCTCACACAGTACGGACCAAAGATCACACTGCCGCTCCTCTGATTCCCCCCATGGAGTCCTGAGGTATGGACTGAGCCAGAGCAGGATAGTACAAGGAGCCCTATGAGGGAGGAGGGGGAGAGAGGGGGAGGAGGGGGAGAAGGAGGATGAGGCGAAGAGGAGGGGGAGGAGGGGGAGAGGGGG
>NC_044054.1:29801031-29808531 GCF_902167405.1 Gadus morhua
CACATGATTTGATCAAAGCTTTCCTTAAAATCTCAACGGGTCACATTTGAACTAGCGCTTTCTTAAAATAACCCTTCGCATAATGACATATTTGTAGTCGATGCTGGTTGACTTCCATAATGTTATCAATAAAATCGCAGCTTATGACAGATTTCTAAATAAAAAATGCTGGCCAGCCCGTGCCTCTAACTTTATTCAGAAGAATCTTCCTATTGATCTTCCCCTAACCCCGCCCACTCACCCTAAACCCCTCCCACTCAGCATAAACCCCTCCCACTCACCCTAAACCCCTCCCACTCACGCCTCTCAGGCCGAGCTACGCTAGTTCACGCCCCACCGCTTTCCGGGGCTCAATCCTACACACGGCGACTTTAAGAACGTTTGAACCTCCAGAATGTCCACTGATTGCGCTGTTTGGTTTCTATCTCTCTGGTCTGGATTCAGCAGGGACGCCATGACAGCCATACAGGCAGAGGAAAGCCTTTAATCGCTGATTTCAATCGGTTGGCTGTCAGAGAGCAGTAATATTCCAGGGAAAGTGAATCAGAACGAAATCTGCCATCTTTGCAGGGATTACACAAGTGATTAGGGGCTTGCTGCTTCTAACAGAATGATATAATTGATTCCTGAGTGACGTTCCTGTTTCTAATGCTATTAAACGTACAAACACACACACACACACACTCTGACACATGCAAACACACACACCTCTAATACTCCTACACACACAGACACGCGCACACACTCACCTCTAACACTCCTACTCACACCCAAACACACACACACAGATACACACACATAACTCTAATACCCCTACACGGACACATACACACACACCTCTAATATTCCTAAACACACACAGACCCAAAAGACACCCACACACACTCACCCCTTATACTCACACACACACACACACACACACACACACACACACACACACACACACACACACACACACACCTCTAATACTTACACACACACACACACACACACACACACACACACACACACACACACACACACACACACACAGACACACACACACACACACACACACACACACTCCTCTTATACACACACAAATCAAGCCACCCCCTGTAATACCCGCCCACCCAGAGTGGGTTCTTATCGCGGGGCTGATGAGGCGGTCTAGCCAGGACCAATAACTCAGATATTCATAGGCCTCCGCTCTCCTGGGGAGCACCTCCCTATCTGTCTGAGGCGCACGCCAAATATTTGTCTGCAGATATAGACCCTTTCAAATCCTCCTCCCGGACCCCACAGACAGACACACACACGCACACAGAGACCTACCCGCGCACACACACAGACACACACCCACACGTGCGAGCAAACACATATGCTTGCAAGCACACGCACACACATGCACACAGACGCACATGCACGCACACATACACACACCCACGCACACACACACATGGGGGCGCCCCGGGCGATAAGACTGAATCCCTCAAAAGGTCAACATACGTGTATCTTTGGTCGACAGAGCCGCTATCGTCTCGTACTTTAACACGATGTTGACTTGCTGTTTTCTCCACGCCGTCCTTTGTTATTGTGTTTGAGAGCGTGAACTGTATCTTACACATTTCAGTTATTATATCACGCTTGCACCCACACAATCTCTGCTGCACACACACACACACACACACGCACACGCACGCGCATACACACACACACACACACACACACACACACACACACACACACAAATACACACACACACACACACACACACAAACACAATCTCTGCCCCCCCCCCCACACACGCACACACAAACAAACACAATCTCTGTCTCTCACACAAACGCACGCACCCATGCACACACACTCGACCTGGGTTGGGAAGTCTCAACAGCTTTACCAAGAAAGCCACAGCAGCCCAACTTGTGTAACTAATGTTCACCACTGATGAAGGTAACAAAGCAAATAAAGTGTTTAACGGTTTACCAAGAAGGTCAATGACTTCATAATGTATAATCATAATTAAAACAGACACAC
This sequence comes from Gadus morhua, assembly GCF_902167405.1. Classification (NCBI taxonomy): domain Eukaryota; kingdom Metazoa; phylum Chordata; class Actinopteri; order Gadiformes; family Gadidae; genus Gadus; species Gadus morhua. The sequence goes on from NC_044054.1 coordinate 29,803,051, forward strand.
ACATTCCCAAATACACACAAACGCAAACAGTCACCCTGCCACAACGTGAATGTATGGCATCCCGTCACCAGGGAAACACTGGGCACCACATCGCTATCGTCGGCAAGACAGCTGGGCCTGTCAATCAAGCAGGACAGATAGTAAAGACGAGAGCTGATTGGACCGCGGGGTCAGAGTTGCTGCCATCCATCATACAATCTGCTCAACCCTGTCGTACGTTTTCAAACATTTTGTCAAGCCGCCGTATTTCCCTGAAGGCCACACTGAGGTCTGTGATCAAGTAGTGTCCCCGCCCCGAAGCTACGAGTTTAGATCTTAGGTTTTCTTTGATAAAGGGAGAAGAGCATTTCTATGTTTTTCGGAGCCTCTAATCAAATGTGAACGGATCATGTTTGATGAGGAACGGTTGCACAGTCACAGTTTAAGTATCTGTAATCGCAATATCTACACATTCAAATCTATTTACCCACGCAAACACTTCAAAGCCTTGAAGTCAATGCTTGTATTCTTTGTGTGTGTGTGTGTGTGTGTGTGTGTGTGTGTGTGTGTGTGTGTGTGTGTGTGTGTGTGTGTGTGTGTGTGTGTGTGTGTGTGTGTGTGTGTGTGTGTGTGTGTGTGTGTGTGCGTGTGCATGCATGTCTATGAGTGCTGTGTGTGTGTGTATGCCTCCATGTGTGTGTGCGCATGTGTGTGTGTGTGGGATGATATCATTCATTCTAGGAGGATTGACGTAGAGCCATGGAATTCTGGGGGAGATATTCCCAGAAGTCCGGCTTTATCCCGGTCTAAGAATGCCCACAATGCAACGGGAGGCCTACATAAACATACATGCAACAGCAACAAAACAAATTCACAGAAGCTCTGTCTTACCTGCTGAACCCTTCGCCTTGTTCGCAACCTAGAAGAGAAAACATGGAGGAGGAAAAACAAAATGTGATCACCAATGACGCATGAACATTCATGTACGTACTACGTACACAGAAACCCCCAAAAGGAATTGGGGACATACATTTGGCTTGGCTCCCTAAAGCTATTAAAGTAACTAATTATAATAATAACCCTCATCGTTACCTTATGATGATAACAAGAACACTAAATGATGAAAAGATTATTACAGCGTGTTTACATGACGCCCCCGTTTCTGGGTTAGGGGTCCTGGCCCCGGAGACAGGACCCCAAGTAGGATTTTAAAAAATATAGTGATAGAGTTTAAATGGCAATGGCTCCAGCCTGCTCATGAATATAAATGTGGAGATAGTTGGTCATTAGTCTCTGGTCCATCAGAGCATTCCATCTTTCTATTCTCGCTACATGGGGTCTATCTTTGAGGCTATCAATACAATGAAAAGATTCCCTATTTAAGCAGTCTACTTTGCTCCTTTTTGGGCGGGTTTACCAACGCTCAAAACACATCAGAGTAAACCATGGGACATGAACTGCCCAATCTTTGAGTACAGATCTACATTTCCCACGATAAAAGCGGGCAAAATCCTAATTTGTCAGCTTTTTTTTCATCTCAGGAATCTGCTCCCGTTACCGTGTAAGAAACGTAAACCCAACATCAGACAAACCCAGTGACCCTGTCGGCCAGATGCACTCTCCCTTACGGCCCCGGCAGCGCTAATGCTAAGATAAGCTAAACTAAGCTAAGCTAAACTAACTACCATTCATATCCCTGGACTCAAGTAGGAACATTTATCCAAGTGTTTCTCCTCGCCAAGTACTTACGTGGCTCTTACAAGAATAACAAACAGCCCAAACAGAGAAGGACTCCTGGTGGTCCCTCTGACATGAACGAGAAACTCAAGAGAGTAAAGGAGGAAAAAAAAAAAACGTTTTGGGAAGGGGCTGTGATGTTGAACTGGGAGACTTTACATTCCTGACGGTCCCTTCAGGAAAACAGAGCCCCATAAAACAATAAACACATGATAGATATTTTAGATGAGGCCGCGGGGAAGAGGAGATCAGTGTGTGTGTGTGTGTGTGTGTGTGTGTGTGTGTGTGTGTGTGTGTGTGTGTGTGTGCGTGTGTGAATGTGTGTGTGTGTGTGTGTGTGTGTGTGTGCGTGTTTGTGCGTGCGTCAATGTGTGCGTGCCTGTGTGTGTGTGTGTGTGTGTGCGTGTGTGTGTTTGTGTCTGTGTGTGCATGTGTGTGTATGTGTGTTTGTGTCTGTGTGTGCGTGTGTGTGTGTGCGTGTTTGTGCGCGTGTAAATGTGTGCGTGTCTGTGTGTATCTGCACGCGTGCGTATGTCTGCGCGTGTGTCTGCGCGAGTGTGTGTGTGTGTGTGTGTGTGTGTGCGTGCGTGCGCGCGCGCGTGCGCGCGCGCGTGCGCGTGCGCGTGTGTTCCTCTGTATTCTCTGAGGAGTCTTCTAACTGCTTCTGCACAGGAAGCAGAGCTGGCCGAGCAGACATAACAGTACGTGAGGATAACAAAAAGAGACGATTACACTTTGCCGATATAAAAAACTGATTAAGGAAAAATTACTACGTGACTATAAAAAGAAGACACGGTTAATGCGGAGGAAGTGATACGTTTACGTCTAGGCTCAAGTCCTCTTCCGACGTCAACAGACACATGTTTATTGAATCACCGTCCACAACAGTGAGTGGAAAAATGAACACAGGAAATTGAAGATTGCAGTCACGGCACTCACACTCCCAGACCCACACACACACACTCTCACACATGCACGCAGACACTCTCATACACACACACATGCACGCACACACACATACGCTCTCACACACACACACGCACAACCACACCCACCCACGCGCACACGCATACACACACACACACACACACACGTAGTTGAGAGGGGTAGAGACCGTCTCAGAAGCTCTGAACAATAGAACTAGCATTAGCATGGTCGCTTATGTATGGTACCATGACCCCTGACCAGTAAAACTCAGCAGTGACTATAAAAACACACACACTGGCAGGTAGGTTCAGTGTCCCTCCAGTAGATACATTACTGTGTGTAGGAGATTGGCTTTTACTACGGATAGATAGAAAGTTAGTACTCCAAGGGTAGGGTTTTTTTTGGGCCAAATTTATGGCGTGTGTGTGTGTGTGTGTGTGTGTGTGTGTGTGTGTGTGTGTGTGTGTGTGTGTGTGTGTGTGTTGTGTGTGTGTGTGTGTGTGTGTGTGTGTGTGTGTGTGTGTGTGTGTGTCCATTTTGACAGCTGTGCTTTATCAGTAATGTTACAGGAAAATAAATCCAGTCTTCAGCACCAGCCTGGTCTCTCACACACACACACACACACACACACACACACACACACACACATTCCTTTTAAATCTGTTTTCACTCCTAACGCCCTCTACAGATCCGTTTTGATCTTGTCCCGTTGAACACAATGTGTTCTGTACACACACACACACACACACACACACACACACACACACACACACACACACACACACACACACACACACACACACACACACACACACACACACACACACACACACACACACACAGTATATGTATGTACACACCACATGGAGTGACAAAGCTGCTAGTATCTCTGTCAGACATGTTGGGAATGTCCCTCACTCATGTGGGGCAGATTGTACAGTCCACTATCTACTACACACATAACACTGAGTCTTTTAATCTCAGATACGACATATTTCACGTGGGGTTATGTGCGTGACACCCTGCCGTCACAAAAAATGCCCTAATTCTCTATTTTTACTGCACAACTGAACAATGCAATTTCTATTTGGATTATGTTGATTTCTTTGGCTAATGTGAACCTGTAAACAACATTGCGTAACCCATGATGGGTCACTATTATTGACTATAGTGGGTACATGGTGAACACACAAGACACGGTATTGTGTCTTGTGTGGCTCCATCCTCCAATGATTGCCTGAATGTTTGTTTTAAAGTGTCCCAAACCAAGATGGCGGCCCAAAGGCCTCCCGTTCCACTGAGTAGCTCTCTGCTATCCAGCTCCGTCTTCATTCATTCTAAAAGATGTCTGTTCCATTCCACCTTCACGTCCTCTTCAAACCACGCCTCAACGTCTCCGACTCAACCGAGCGTAGAACCGCTTTGCTCTCGGTCCCGAGGAGACCGTCCATGGGCCGAATGGACGCCGTGCTTCAGTCGACTCAAGGTTGACCTTTCCAGCTTTTATCAGAGGCTGAGGGCGAGAGCTGATGAAAGCAATGTGCCCGGGCCCCGGGGGTCAAAGGGTCAGCGCCACCCCGTGGGACCTTTGACCTCAGGTCTGCCTGATTCATCTGGCGTTATCAACGAGATTTACGAGAACTCCGGAGGCGTATCGGGACCCGAGTGTGTGAAGCATGCGAGCGCGAGAGACTGGGTGTGTGTGTGAGGCGTTAATCCCCCTGTCCACACTGCGCCTTTAGATTAAGATTTAGCCCCAAAATATGATTTTATTGTAATCCGCGATGATTAATTCTGTTCAGATCCGTCGCTTTTCAATTATGTACAACATGGAGATTAAGGTGACCCGATCGACCGATAGAGAACGATTTAGATGATGTGAATAAACGTGACTGAATAATCAGTAGTAATGGAACGGGGTACACTGAGATAAGCTAAGTACATAGCTTATAGCTAAGCTAAACCAAGCTAAACTAAGCCAAGCTAAACTCTGCCATCTGATCAATTGCCCACATTGTTGCTAGGGTTCATCCATCCTTTCATTCTTCCGTTCATCCATTCATTTATCCATCACCCTCCCACAATCTAAGCACCCCCCACTCCCCCATCCAGTGGCGTAACTATCGGTAAGCAGGGTTTCGATGTGAGTCTCTGTATTTTCTGTATTTCTATGTAACTCTCTGTGTCTCTCTGTAAATCTCTCTATAGCTCTGTATATCTCTCTATAGCTCTGTATCTCTCTGTAGCTCTGTATCTCTCTGTATTTCTATGTATCTCTGTATCTCTCTGTATCTCTCTGTGTCTCTCTATCTCTCTGTGTCTCTCTGTATCTCTCTGTATCTCTCTGTATCTCTCTATATCTCTCTGTACTTCTCTCTGTACTACTCTGTATTTCCCTGTTTATTAGTCCTGTGTGTGTCTGAGCCCTTCACACAGGTGTGGATGTGGAGCCTCCCTTAACTGTGGTTCACCGGCCCCTCGTCTCTGGCAGGGAGCGCGGTGACCTTGTGTGTTCCCAGCCTGTCAGGTCATCATACCACCCCAGCAGCAGCAGCAGCAGCAGGAGCAGCAGCAGGGAGCTGCAGGCCGAGACGCTCAGCAGGAGAGAGGAGGAAGGAGAGGGAGAGACTGAGGCAGCAGGCGATGAAACACAGGACAGGGACGTTATTAACACTGCAGACAGCGTCAAGGAGAGGGAAGGGAAGACAGATGGACAGACAGACAACGGACAGATAGAAACAGAGGGAGAGACTGAGGCGAGAGAGGCTGAGAGAGATGGACAACCAGGAAGAGAGGAAGAAAGACAGACAGTCGGGTGGAAAGAGAAACAGGCAGACA
>NC_044054.1:29811031-29841031 GCF_902167405.1 Gadus morhua
CACCAGAGGTGCTGACCAAGTGCTTCACTGGGTCACGATCAAGATTTGAAATTAAATTAGAAACCTCAAGGTTCTAAATAGTTTACTGAAGATAAGGGTGGAAACAAAGTCCCTTTGAAGGGGGCTGAGAGTTCCTGTATCTCCACTGGTCCTAATGAATGAATGAATGAATGAGCGATATGAATTCCTCTTCATCGCCGCCCCTTTCCGACAGTGACACCGTTGGAAAGTCCATCCCGGTCCAACTCCACTTGTGACTCAGAGTGTGTCTGTCTGACAGGCAGACAGACACACTGGCTGGTGGGCAGACGGACAGGCAGACAGACAGACAGACACACTGGCTGGTGGGCAGACGGACAGGCAGACAGACAGACAGACACACTGGCTGGTGGGCAGACGGACAGGCAGACAGACAGGCAGACAGACAGACAGACAGACAGACAGACAGACAGACAGACAGACAGACAGACAGACAGACAGATATACACCGGCTGGTAGGCAGACAGTGAGGCAGGAGGCCATGGAGGCAGACAGACAGACAGGCTGGTGGGCAGACACACAGACACACAGACACAGACAGACAGGAAGGCAGAAAGGAAGGCAGAAAGAAAGGCAGGCAGACATCAAACCTATGCACACATGTTGTAACCATGTATACGCGTGTATGTGTGAGTGTTTAGTGTACTCGTGTATCAGTGTGCATGTATGTGCACATACTGCCAGTGCAGACACATGCGCGCGTTCGTCCTTGCGTGTGTCTGTTTATGTTGTCAAATTTCCCATTGAAACTCTCTGGCCTCATTAGTCCTTATTAAACTGATTGTGATGAGGCTTATTTCGAGGGGTGGAAATTCCAGCGTTATGAAAGCGGCCTGGCGCTCCCTGCACCGCCACCCCTTATAGACGAGGAATCTGGGGTCTGGCTTCCATGAACGTCTTTATGGGAATCAAGTGGAGCGGTTGAGAGAGTGGAACAGTGTCCTCTGGACTGTGTGTGTGTGTGTGTGTGTGTGTGTGTGTGTGTGTGTGTGTGTGTGTGTGTGTGTGTGTGTGTGTGTGTGTGTGTGTGTGTGTGTGTGTGTGTGTGTGTGTGTGTGAGTGTGTGAGGGCGTTTGTCTTTCTGTGTCTGTATGTGTGTGTGCATGTCTGACTGTGTATGTGTGTATTTGTTGTGTGCGTGTCTGTCTGAATATGTGTGTGTGTGTGTGTGTGTGTGTGTGTGTGTGTGTGTGTGTGTGTGTGTGTGTGTGTGTGTGTGTGTGTTGTGTGTGTGTGTGTGTGTGCGAGTGTGCGTGGGATAGCCAGGAGATGAATTGGACAATGAGAACATTCTGTATTTTTGCGGAGATGTTTACATTAGTAGCGAAACCAAATTCATCTCCTGAACCGTACCACGATTGTTTATTGTTCAAGGAGAATACAAGCCTTGTGTTTTTTAAAGGAGTTATGAATTCATTCTTATCTGTATTGTCAGTCGGCCGTCTTAAAGCCAAGCAAACGGGAGGTGATTTGCGTGTATGTAGTAAAATGTAATTGCTTAATAACATCAGGGCACCAAGCCAAGATGCCAGACCCGAGAATATGTTTTGAAGTAAACTGCATATGGATGACAAGTATTTATAAACTGCTATGTGAAGACGATAAAGGAGAAAGACAGAGAGAGAGAGAGAGACAGAGACAGAGGACAGAGACAGAGAGAGAGAGAGAGGAGAGAAGAGAGAGAGAGAGAGAGAGAGAGAGAGAGAGAGAGAGAGAGAGAGAGAGAGAGACTGAGAAAGAGAGAGACAGAGAGAAAGAGAAAACAAGAGAGAGGGAAGAGAGAGAGAGAGAGAGAGAGATGAGAGATGTAGAGAGAGAGAGAGAGAGAGAGAGAGAGAGAGAGACTGAGAAAGAAGAAAGACAGAGAGAGAGAGAGAGAGAGAGAGAGAGAGAGAGAGAGAGAGAGAGAGAGAGAGAGGACGAGAGAGAGCGGGAGACTCTTCAGACGGGCATGCCATTAAGATGAGCACCCTATTATTAAAATAGCTTCTTGGGTGAACCCCTCCCTGGTGGGTGTTTGAGGCGGGTGCAGGTTTCTCAGTACGGTGAATCAATCATTTTTAAAGAATCAGTTTTCTGCTATTTTTCTCTCCCCCCTCCCCCCCCTTTCTCCCTCTTTCATTCTCTCCCTCTCTCTTCCTCCCTCTCTCACCATCTCTCTCCCTCTCTCACCCTATCTCTGTTCCCTAGGTTATGAGCACACGCTTCACTCGGTGACGATCAACAACTGAATCATAATTTGAATGTTTTTGAAGGTGGAGTAAACCCGTGGTTGGGGGTCTGCGCCCAAATCATATCACCCGGCCCTGGCACCCGCACTGCACAGCGCTGGTTCCTGTGCGAGCTTGGCACTTACAGTTAGTGGTTTTCAAAGGATTATTGGCCGCTCCAGCTGGATGCCAGACCAGGCAGCAAACAGCCCGCCTCTAAAAGGTTTAATGGTGGAAAAACAACAGACTTGGAGGACATCCAAACTATAATTCTAATTAATCTGCCCCCGTATTAAATAGAGGAGGCTGTGTGAGCATGGCAGCACATTCCCCTGAACTGGCGGAGCTGGGTGGTGTGTGTGTGTGTGTGTGTGTGTGTGTGTGTGTGTGTGTGTGTGTGTGTGTGTGTGTGTGTGTGTGTGTGTGTGTGTGTGTGTGTGTGTGTGTGTGTGTGTGTGTGTGTGTGTGTGAAGAAAATACACAGCACTTGTCTGTGTTTGTGTGTGGTTAAGAAAAATACACAAAACTAGTGTGTGTGTGTGTGTGTACATGAATGTGTGTACTGTGTGTATGTGTGTATGGTGTGGCTGTGTGTGTGTGTGTGTGTGTGTGTGTGTGTGTGTGTGTGTGTGTGTGTGTGTGTGTGTGTGTGTGAAGAGAATACGCAACATTAGCGTGTGTGTGTGTGTGTGTGTGTGTGTGTGTGTGTGTGTGTGTGTGTGTGTGTGTGTGTGTGTGTGTGTGTGTGTGTGTGTGTGTGTGTGTGTGTGTGTGTGTGTGGGTATACTGTATGGAAAAGTGGTGTGTGAGGTCGGACACGTAAACCCATCTGGTGGATCAGCCCGACTTTGTTAATGAACCAGCAGCCAGAGCCTCACTTCAGGGGGGTACGGCACGATGCTGAGATACCACTATATCGTTTATGGCTCCTCGTTACATAGTTTCACTGAACTTAATATTCCCCTTGACGGTTTGTTGTTTTGGTTCTTCTGTGGTGATCGGTTTGTAAAGAACCAACAGTTTATCTCTGAATGTCATCTTCCACAGTGCGACAATCCCTCAAGAGACCGATGTTGTATACGGTGAATGGGTCGACCTAGCAACTGTAAGTGGGGTCAGCAGTAGCTCAGGAGGTAGAGCGGGTTGACTGGTATCCGGAAGGTTGCTAGTTTGATCCCCGGCCCCCCCCCCCCCAGTCTCGAGATGACCCTGAGCAAGACACCTCACCCTGACTGCTCCTGAAAAGCTGTCTGTCGCCCTGCGTGGTTGACTCCGCCGTCGGTGTGTGAATGTGTGAATGAATGGTTGCAAGTCGCTTTGGATAAAAGCGTCAGCAAAATCTCCTAAATGTAAATCTACGTGCTTGGCACTTCTTTCTTTGAACATCCTTACTGTACCGACAGTGATGCATTGTTGTTTCTCTTTCTTCTGACAAAAGGACTTATTGCAAGTCGCTCTGGATAAAAGCGCCCTTACGGTAAATGTAAATGTAAGATCCTTTAACGTATTCTTAATTCATCATTCTATTGGTTGGAACATTGATGACGTCAACGTGACTCCGCCCTCTCCTCACCTGGGTTGCCCCGGCGATGGCGAGAGGCAACGCCCCAAACTGACAAACTGAGGAAATCAACGGTGGACCTACCGAGGGGGCCGGGGTCCCGGGGTCGGCGATGAGGACGTCTTCGTGGGCGGAGCTAGTGATGCAGACTTCCTGCACTTCCTGGTTTAGCTGGGCCAGCTTCCTCCTCAGATGAACCGCGGGGGCGTCGCCGGGGCCGACCTGATTGGTCGAGACAACACTTTGAGTTCTAGTACTGAGGGTGTTGAAATGGAGAGGCCCACCCTGAAGGACCTAATATCGCGCACACACACACACACACACACACACACACACACACACACACACACACACACACACACACACACACACACACACACACACACACACACAAGCACACACCCAATGGAATGATGGTAGGCCTTGTATTGGCACTGAAATATCGCAGTTGGATGCTGGAACTTGTTAAGCTGCTGTCGTTCTGAGAATGTAGTACCCAGAATGCACCTCACCCTCTCCCTCGCAGAGACCCACCCCACTGAACCCCAACCCGACATCCTTTCAAAGGACCGATTGGAGAGAAGAGAGAGAGAGAGAGAGAGAGAGAGAGAGAGAGAGAGAGAGAGAGAGAGAGAGAGAGAGAGAGAGAGAGAGAGAGAGAGAGAGAGAGCGAGAGAGAGAGAGAGAGAGAGAGAGAGAGAGAGAGAGAGAGAGCAAGAGAGAGAGAGAGAGAGAGAGAGAGAGAGAGGGGAGAGGGAGAGGGAGAGAGAGAGAGAGAGAGAGAGAGAGAGAGAGAGAGAGAGAGAGAGAGAGAGAGAGAGAGAGCGAGAGAGAGAGAGAGAGTGAGAGAGAGAGAGAGAGGGGCTCGTTTGTAAAGAGAAAAGGTAGCAGAAAGATATAAACAGGAAGTTCAGTTTCCAGAGGCGTATTAACCGGGTTCAGTCTTTGCAGATTCAGAGGAATCTATTACTGGTCAAAGGTATTTAGATTGTAACTTACTGAGACCAATTGTGCTGACTTATGAGTAATGAGTAATTGCTTTCTTATTAAAATATATAATTGGGTCACCTTCATCTTGTTATCACCATCGAACCCTTAACCACCACTGATATAAAAGCAATAACGCTGATTGATTTCACCGGCCCCCCCTGGCCCCCCTGGCCCCCCCCATTGGCCCCACCCTGCGGCGGGTTCGGGGGCCGACCTGTTCCTGCTCTTCCAGGAAATGAACCAACTTCTTTGTTTCCCGTTCCCCCTCGACGTCCCACAATCCCGCGGGGCGGAGAGAGCAGCAGCACATAGGGCCTCTTTGAGCAGAGGGAAGTCCACACGCCACCCCCTCTCCTACACACACACACACACGCACATGCACACACACACACGCACGCGTGCAATCACACATACATAAACACACGCACACACAATCAAGAACACACACACTCATGCAATCACACACACACACACTCACACGCTCACAAACAGTCACAAACACACATAAACATACACACAACCACGCTCACACAGACACGCATCCAGTCACACACACACACACACACACACACACCAAAAACACACACGTACACAGACATCCATAAAACACACACACTCAACACAGACACACACACACACACACTCAGACACCCATAAAACACACAACTCACTCTTTTGTCTACTCTCATTGCCAAACCTTAAAATCTTGTTGACCATTTCAAAGCGAACATGGCGGCACTGGGCGCCCGGCAGCAGAGCCACTTCCTGTGTGCTGCTGCCGGCCCCATGGCTCCAGATTCCAGCGCCGTAGCACACAGAAGGCCCACTATGCACTCCCAGAGTTATTTATACACCGACCGAGCGGGACCCAGCCGGGCAGTGGAAACACACACACGCACACACACACACACACACACACACACACACACGCAGACACACGCAGACACACACACACACACACACACACACACACACACACACACACACACACACACACACACACACGCATCCACACACACACACACACACACACACACACACACACACACACACAAATGCAGACACGCATCCACACACAACTGTTAATGTCAATACTTTGTCACATACACAAACTGTATGTGCTGTATGTGTATGTTTATGTATCGTTTATAGTACGTACAGTATATCATACACAGACCCCCACAAACAGATGCACATGCGTAAACATGCACATGCAGACGCACACGCGCGCGCGCACACGCGCATACGCACACGCGCACGCTCACATACAGGCACGCGCTCGCTCACATACACACACGCTTCTAAATGCGCTCCAAAAGTTTATTAAAAGTTAAAGCATCTCTCTCAGTCCTGGAAGTACTCGGAGACTAGGGAGAGCTTAATGTACCATTTTGTGTATTAGATTCCAGAGTGTTTCATTAGACGCTGATCTCTATGGGAATCACTGAGAATCCCAGCGCTGGGATTCAGTTAGCCGCCATACTGGGATCAGACGGCTGATGATGGATTAGCGAGACGAAGGTTGTGGACAGATGAGAAAAAAGAGATAAGAAGAGATAAATCCAACAGACGTAGACTCTGAACTATCCCTCTGGTCTTCGTTTGTCACTTAATCCTACTTCTATCCCTTCAACATATTTAGCAAAAAGTCAACCCATGGCATCATTAAAAAGCAATGCTTTCTCTGTGTAGCCTATTCTAAAATTAATATTTTGATTATGAACTTTGTATCCTAAGTATGACTATTATTAAGGCGCTACACTCTTCGTTAAAACCAGACGGGCCAGGAATGCAGAACCAAAACGTGGGGCCTCTCAAGAGCGAACAGGTATTCAAATGAGCTCCGGCCGGTCAATAAGTGACTCTGAAAGCTCCTCGCTCAGATCGCTGAGAACCAGCCCTACAGAAAGAGAACTAATCCTTTTATTCCGGGCCGAGAGCGCGGGGTGCAGGAGGAAAACAACCCCGCGAGCCAGGAGCCAGGGGCCTCACCGACAGGTGTTGGACCGGCTCAGGAGCGCGCTCGCACAGACGGACACCCGCTGGCACAATGCATGCTGGGAGCTGGAGATGCGAGGCCAGCACGCGGGGCCAGTTGGGGGGAAAACATTTTGGCGGAATTTTCTGCTTGAGGCCCTTTTTCTGTCTAATGCTGTTATCTTCTTCCTTCTTGTGTACCACCATTTTTTTGTTTTATTTAACTTCTCGTGTCTTGTATTAAATTGGGAAATTTTGTGCTAGACATATCTGATACAAATAGCATTGGCTGCGCCTTAGCTAACAAGCGTAGTTTGTACAATTTAACATTCATTGGATACAAATTAATATAATTCATAAATAGACACATTGTTTTAAAGTAATAGTCATAAAAAATATATGATTGGACAATATTGCCCTCTAGTGGCAGAACGGCCACCATTGCACTACAGTGAAGCGTAGCAGAAACCTGCAGTGTTCATTTACTGACTCCCTGCTGCATGAAACGAGTGTGTTGTATGAATGGGTGTATGGGGAGTATTTAGCCCATACAGAGTAGCTTTCTGTGCAGAACCTCATACCAGAGCCTTCCTTTTTGCATTCATAAGCTTACAGAGGGTTTCTCTTTACTTCCCTAAAACCTGAACCGGCGAGGAGACCCACATTTGTGATGTCACACTTAAATCGGACCTATCACAGCCACCAATGATAATATTTGCAGATTTAGCGACTTTACCTTACAAACTTCAGCTTTGGTCAGTTTCTAATGGAAAGTCACTAAATAATCTGCACATATTTACAATGTCTGTCAATCTTGTTTAATCGATAAACTTGTAATAGGTATAAACAGTGCATTTTCCTCCTCACCAGTTCATTGTTGTTCTTAGCTCCCTCCTCTTCCTCCTCCTCCTCCTCACTGTCCGCGGACACCGCCGCCACCGGATCGACCGAGCTGATCACCGGGACGTCCCGTCTCCTCCTCAAGCACTTCCTGCTCGTGGCCAGGTTCCTACGGCAACGGCTGACCGGGAATCCCTCGTACTGCGACAGCTCAGGGATCAAATCCGCCTCCTCCGCCTTTTCCTGGTCGTCACGACAATCCTCTTCTTCGGTGGTGGCCGACGACGACGCCGACGCCGACGCCGACGAGCCTCCGGCGTCCGACTCCGCCCGTCGGACGACGCGGCCCGGGCGCCGGGCGCCGTCGGCGTCAAAGTCCCGGAACACGATGAAGCTGGGCTTGTGCTTGACCACCCTCAGGTTTTCCCCGCCGGCGGAGCCCGCGCGTGATTGGCTCCTGGACCCCGGCGGTGGTGGCGTCGTAGCGGTTGGGGGCCCCTGCGGCTGGGCCCCTGGGCCTCGGAGCGGGGATGGTGCGTTGGAGGTCCGGACGGGCCCCCGATCCCCTACATTCTCCGGCTCCGGTCCTGAGGCGGGGCGGGCCCCGGGGCCGCGCTCCGGGCTCAGCATGTCTCTGTTCTCTCTGGGCTTCAGGGTCCCATGGGAGCCGCATACCCCCTCACTCCTCCCCCAGGAGTGAGGGGAGCGGTCCGCCGGCCCCGCCCCAGCGCAGCCGTTCCTGGACCACGACAGAGCCCCAAGAGGGCCCCCACAATGAGCCCATTGAGGGGGTTCAGCGGCAGGTCCCGCCGGGACGTCCCACGCCAGGGTTCGGGCCCTGGCGTGGGCTCTGGAGGCCTGGATCTCCAGGGGGGTCGGAGGGGGCGGGAAACCGTGCAGGGGACCAGGGGGTGGGAGCCCCCCAGGGGGCGGCTGGGACGGGAGAACCCCGACCGGACCCTCGTCCATCACGGACGGCGGTCGTCGATGTGTTGTTCTTATTTTGGGCTTCGGGTGTCAGGAGAAATAATTAGACGCTTACATTTGGGGTATTTTTTTTTAAGTGGCGCCTTGGGGAATACCGAAGTAGTCGTTTGGTCCTCACGTCTTGCTTCTACAGAAGTCTCTAGATCGAAACGAGGAAGGAAAGAGAGGGCGGTAAGAATGGATTATTCACGTAGACATTCAGATGACCCAGGGTCACACGTTTAAAGAAGGCATGGCTGACCATCACCCCCGCTGGAGGTCCCATCTGGGTGTGTCTGTGTGTGATGATGAGGAGATCGTTACTGCAGCAGGCGCACCAGGCCTGATGACGCAGCCTTTATCATCCTCACTCAACATGCTGTACAGCCCAGAACAGGAGACTAAGGCCCATTCCCATTTCTACCCCTTACCCCTTCCCCTTACCCTTACCTCTTCAAAACAAGGGGGAGGGGTAAGGGGAAAGGGTAAGGGGTGGAAATGGGATCGGGCCTTAATTATGTTAAACTCAACTCTTAAGTTTTTATTATTCAATTTCAGATCCCCATTTCCATGAATAGGGTTTGCTTTTTTGCTTTTTTAGAGAACAAGTATCTTTATTTGAACCTGGGCTTTAGCAATACCAAAGGTCCCACCCGAACAAAGCAAACCTCGGCAACATAATTGTATTGCCAATAATAACATTATAGTTCAACAGCTTCTGACATATCACGTGGAGCTTTGCAATCCATGTTGAATAAAACAATGAGACAAATTCCCCAAAAATGTTTTGATTAAAGAAACATCTGGGAAATGTTTTGTCAGACAAAATAAATATGACTGAATCAAAGCAATGTTGAATTGTCTAGACATGGCCCGGTTCATCCAGGGAACCAAAACACCTTCATTGTCTATCGCTTTTCTGGAGAAGTGGATGTTGCTCATAGACAAAGGTGATAGGTTCTCAGCTAGTATTTCCTTTAGTGACACAGTTTTTGGTTCCATGTTGTTTGAAGGTGCATATACCTTGTGTACATTAATCTATATTTAACATCGCACAAAGATGAACAATCACTTCGACCTTTGCGTTACAACCAACCCCAACAATAAACAAACAACAAACATGGTTGCCATTAAGAACCATCAACCAGGAACTAGTGACAAAACCTTGACCTAGGCTCTACCGTTTGGCAAACAATCCATTCAGGGACCAAAGACTTCATGAATTCACTAAGTCATCAGTGCGAGGCAAGCATCAGACATACCAGAGGTTCCTGACGCATGAGATGTGTGTGGAGGTAGAGGAGATGACAGTCCCTTACATTCACAGAGTGCTGGCTGCTGCTGGTGGTGGTGGTGGTGGTGGTGGTGGTGGTGGTGGTGGTGGTGGTGGTGGTGGTGCAGCTGGTGGTGCTGGCGGTGCAGCTGCGTCTGGGCTCGTTGTGTGACAAGGACAGCAGCAGAAGAACAAGAAAGGAAGCCTTTCAAGTCAATCCAACTCTACACTTGAAGCTGAGAGGAGGAGGAGGGATAAAAACAAGGTCACAGGAATGTTTTACCCGCCTACATTACCTCAACACACCCGGAGGCAGGGCAGCAGACAGGTGCTGTGTGCGTGCGTGCGTGCGTGCGTGCGTGCGTGCGTGCGTGCGTGCGCGTGTGCGTGTGTGTGTGTGTGTGTGTGTGTGTGTGTGTGTTTGTGTGTGGAGTGTGTCTGTGTGTTGCAGTGTGTCGGTCTGTGTGTGTGTGTGTGTTGGAGTGTCGGTCTGTCCCTGATTGTGTGTGTTTGAGGCAATGACGATAAGCAAAAAAAGGCATACGAAAAACAATAAAATACCCCCAGAAAACAAAATGAAGAGGATCATTGCAGAGTGCCTGAACCCCCCAGAGACGTACACGGGACGGTTAAACAAGGACCTCGAGACTGAGTTCCACTTCTCCTCTACCTCCTCGTTCCTCCTCTCCTTCCACTGGTTCCTCCTTTACCTCCTCGTTCCTCCTCTCCTTCCACTGGTTCCTCCTCTCCTCCACTGGTTCCTCCTCTCCTTCCACTGGTTCCTCCTCTCCCTCCACTGGTTCCTCCTCTCCTCCACTGGTTCCTCCTCTCCTTCCACTGGTTCCTCCTCTCCTTCCACTGGTTCCTCCTCTCCTTCCACTGGTTCCTCCTCTACCTCCTCGTTCCTCCTCTCCTTCCACTGGTTCCTCCTCTCCTTCCACTGGTTCCTCCTCTCCTCCACCGGTTCCTCCTCTCTTCCACTGTTTCCTCCTCTCCTCCACTTGTTCCTCCTCTCCTTCCACTGGTTCCTCCTCTCCTCCACTGGTTCCTCCTCTCTTCCACTGGTTCCTCCTCTACCTCTTCGTTCCTCCTCTCTTCCACTGGTTCCTCCTCTACCTCTTCGTTCCTCCTCTCTTCCACTGGTTCCTCCTCTACCTCTTTGTTCCTCCTCTCCTCCACTGGTTCCTCCTCTCCTCCACTGGTTCCTCCTCTACCTCTTCGTTCCTCCTCTCTTCCACTGGTTCCTCCTCTCTTCCACTGGTTCCTCCTCTCCTCCACTGGTTCCTCCTGTCTTCCACTGGTTCATAGGTGCCCCACACCAGTCTGCCTCACGGCGAGAGACGTTTGCCACGACGTGCGCATTCCTCAACGGCAGATGAGGTAATGCTCTAAAGAACTTCTTAACCCGTTTAGATCTCTGTCTCTCTCCCTCCCTCCCTCCCTCCCTCCCTCCCTCTCTCTCCCTCCCTTACCCACCTTTTCCCACCTCTGCCCCGAACAACAGAGAGGTTCTCAGAAACGTACTGTGCGGGGCTTGCCTCCCGAACCCATCCCGAAGCGTCCAGTGTTCAGGCCGGCCCCTGTCTCTGAGTGTGTTTCAACACCTCTGGTCAGGGTTGCTCCTCTCTCAGCAGCCTGAGCCTTCAGACGGGCTCTGCATGTTTGGACCTGTTGACCTCTGAGGACCTCAAAGGGGACTGCAGCTTAGGTCAAGTCCAAGACTTCTTTGGGCCATAACTCATTCGTACATTTCTGCTTTTACATTTCCACTGCTTTGTTCCTACAATACTTACAGTACAGATACTTTTTAATCATTTATGTAACCGATGTTTATCAAATCTACAGACGTTTACATACATCCTCATATGATAGTTTGTATAAATAGCCGTACCTCTTTAGTAAATCTGCGCCCATATACGGCTTGATAAATACTGAATCACGGCTGTGAATAAGTACAATAATATGTGCGATCCTGTGTTGTATCTTGACACTACCTGCCAACTCATAGATTCCTCTCTAGTCTTTAAGCTTAGACGGAGCCACCGCGATGAGCAAGCCATATTAATTCACCACAAGGGCAAGGGTTAGGGCTACAGTATATTTCAACACAAGCCCTGCTTACCTGCCGCAACACGCTGCTCTCTGTATATCTGGCATTCCTCCGATGCTAAACTATAGGCAACCACGTTAAACGTTGAAGGAGCAAGTGAGCATTACCAAGGAGAACACAAGAAAGGAGGAATTACAGGCAAAGTGAGGAGAAGCCACATGAAGATCACAATAACACTTTAAGCTTGGTTGGTGTTTAGAAATCTTGCATCAATCAGGATCCATGGATGAATGGGTATATCAGGATGTGTGTCACTGGTTATTAGTTTTCCTAGTCTTACTAATCATGGCATCTATCCAGTGTGTAGCACTATGAATAACAGATCCTCACTTTGAAAACCAACTCAGGCCCAGGGGAATGAGACTTTGCTTTGCAAATATGTATATCAGAAACAAGTTAACACTGTTTTGGATTTGATTTTACAAGTATGTTTTACAAGATCATTTAATATTTACTAGCAAACATTCGTTATTGCAGTTTAATTAACTATATGTATATGAAGACATAGTACAAATACCATAAAGAAGTCCTATATATTTGTAATATGCCCCATTTTGTCTATTTCCATAGTTATTCCATGTTGTTCACTGTACTGTATCTCCTTCATGTAGCCACAATGATCTGCAGATTTCTAACTGTAAATATCATTCAAAATACCTGAAGCCTTACGTGGGTTATTAATGGATTATTTTCCTACTTTAAACCTTGGCTATCAGCGTTGGAAATTATGATAAACCGTTTGAGACCGATTTTATGTCCGGCATTACCATGTCAAAATGAATAAATTAAATAAAAGGAATTCTTCCACATCATCAACCAGCCCTGGAGCCTGAATGAAATCACAGTTGGCAACAGAGAAAAAGCCAATTATGGGATGTGGAGCTTCTACCTTGAAGCGTGTGTCTGTCAGGCTGAGCTGGAATGCATCAATCTGGGAGGAGAGAGGAGAGGAGGGGAAAGGAGAGAGGAGAGAAGGGGAGAGAGGCGGAGAAAGGAGTAGAGAGGAGAGGAGGGGGGAGAGAGGAGAAGAGAGAGGAGAGGAGAGAAGGGGAGAGAGGGGGAGAGAGGAGAGGAGGGGGGAAGAGAGAAGGGGAGAGAGGAGAGAAGGAGAAAGAGGAGAGTAGAGGAGGAGGGGAGAGGAGGGGGCTATGTGAGTCTGGCTGATGCCCACTTAATTTGAATCAAGTGGAAATAATTTGCTATTAGTTATAATACCAGCAATTACACAGTTTACATACGTTTAACAGTTTAATTAATTTTCCACGTTACTTGACATCCCTTCAACTGAAAATCCATTAAAAAAATTCCGCGGACGTATTCTTTTTGACCATCGCAGCCTCCTGTAGCTCTACCGGAAGCCGGAAACAGCAACCCGCGCTAGAAAAACTTCGCGGGAGTTTATGACAGAATAACAACAGAAGACTACACTCAGAAGTAAACAAATCTTACTTCACGTTTAAAACTGAAATGAGTCTTTGGGTGGACAAATACCGCCCGGCCTCCCTGGGGAAACTCGACTACCATAAAGAACAAGCAGTGCAGCTGAAGAACCTGGTGAGTCCAACAAACTGCGGGAAACAGGCTAGTTTGCTAGGCTAAACACTGCCCACATTGACCAGATGGATCGATTCAGCAAGTGTCTTTAAACGCATATAAAATGTAACTTTCGGCATAAGACTTCGGTAGGTATGCGTTGTGTATATAGGTCGTTTGATTCAGTTTGCCGATGTTTGCACAGGTGCAATGTGGAGATTTCCCCCATCTCCTGGTGTACGGACCGTCGGGCGCAGGAAAGAAGACCCGCATCATGTGTCTCCTGAAGGAGCTGTACGGAGCCGGGGTGGATAAGCTGCGTATCGAGCACCAGACCATCGTTGTAAGAGAAGCGACCAACTCAGTTTATTACGGTGTTATGTTATGTACCAGATATGTCAGATATGGTACGGATGCTGTACTCTGGTTTATGATCACTTTGGATCGAAGATAGTGGCCTTCTTTGACTCATCTGCCTTTGCATTTCTTGTCTACAGGCGCCCTCGAAGAAGAAAATAGAAATCAACACGATAGCCAGTAACTACCACTTGGAGGTCAACCCGAGGTACACACATGTTATCTTCTATAAGACACACAGCATTGCTTTGAGCTTCCTACATGTTTCGGTGTTGTTGACTTGTAGGGCTTGTACCGCAATGACCACCTCCATTATGGAAGCACTGAATGTTAGTTTTGATTTATAATGGTTACGTTAGCCAAGGTTACAGTGTATTTAGGTTGATTAAGGATCTGAGTCCTCAATATGTCCCCAATATGGCCATGAGTATCGCAAACACTAAATCCCATGATGCACTGTGATGTACGAGCCCTGTTCTGTGCTGCCTTAGTGATGCCGGTAACCAGGACCGTGTGGTGATCCAGGAGCTGATCAAGACGGTGGCCCAGTCCCAGCAGATCCAGTCCAGCACACAGAGGGAGTTCAAAGGTCAGAAGCTAACGTCTCAAGCCTTTAGAGGCCGGGGCACACCGGAACAGGGCCTAGAATGTACAAAAACAAAGACAATGAGTTATTTACTGATTAAAAGTTTTGTTTTATTCCGTTTTATAATTGTGGCGCAGTTAAGTATGTCTAACCGGTCTGTGCATTAGATATATCAGTAGTAGTAGTATGATCTTAACCCCAGGTCTCTGGTTCCTCCTCTCAGTGGTGCTGCTGACCGAGGTGGACCGCCTCACCAAGGACGCCCAGCATGCATTGCGTCGCACCATGGAGAAGTACATGGGCACCTGCCGCCTCATCCTGTGCTGTAACTCCACCTCCAAGGTGATCGGGCCAATCAGGAGCCGATGCCTGGGCGTGCGAGTGCCGCTGCCCAGCACCGAGGAGGTAACGCCTCCAGGCTGCAGACCCGACTGATGTTCACTGTGAAGCCCCTTTAAGGCTTTTAGTGGGCCAGTTACAGTGCATGTTAAAGAGGCTTCCTTTACATGCACTGTAACTGCTGGACTCCCATGTTCAAAATTAAAAAAAATATATATATCATATTAGCAATATTGACAAAATTATAATAAATGTTACATTATTTTATGACGTACCTCTAGTGAAGCTCTTAATAACAACGGATAAAAGAGAACACTTTATTATGATGTATAAGGATAATCTAAGGACATTTAGTCCAATAGCAATGTTCACCTAGCATTAATTAATGCTATCCACTGACAGTCACCTGTGATCACAATTCACCCTCCGTCCTTTTCATACGTTTTGTCCTCTCCCCTGTGGTTGTGCCCCATCACATTGTGTGCTGGTGCAGGTGTGCAGCGTCCTGTCGACCGTGTGTAAGAAGGAGGGCCTGTCCCTGCCCTCGGAGCTCGCCCGGCAGATCAGCGAGCGCTCGGGACGCAACCTCCGCAAGGCGCTGCTGATGTGCGAGGCCTGCAGAGTGCAACAGTAAGTCGCTCTCTCTCGCTCTCTCTCTCTTTCATATATATATTCTGAGGACCCAAAGCCGCCATGTCTCCCCCGGCTAAGACCAACTTCTAAAAACCAATGAAAACGTACGTGTTCACCTATCTATTGTCTCTAGTTAATGGAGGCCATCCTCTGCTACCCTTGGACCACTTTTTTGTCCCTGAATCATTTTGTTTTGCTGTGTCCCTGTATAAATGAGTTATTATTTTATTAGCATGTGAAAGGATGCTGGAGGCGCGAGTCTTTGGGTGTGATGACAGTATCTCTGCGTCGCTGCACTGCTAGCCTGACGCCATGAAACAGGCTGCTCATTGATACTTTATTTTCCAAATGAAGACCCGCTCGGATGAGTTTCTTTCAGAAGGTGTTCGGGCGCGTTACTGTGGAGTTCATACTGATTAAAGCCCCGACACAGAATGGAGCTCCCTTTGACCGAAGTGTCGTTACTTTTAACGTGTTGTAATGCATACAGATGTCTTACTTTGAAGACTGGGTCAATGGCTGATTGGTCTGTTCACTTCCTGATCGGTCTGTTCACTTCCTGATCGGTCTGTTCACTTCCTGATCAGTATGGTCTCTTCCTGATCGGTATGCTCTCTTCCTGATTGGTCTGGTCTCTTCCTGATTGGTCTGGTCTCTTCCTGATCGGTCTGTTCACTTCCTGATCGGTCTGTTCACTTCCTGATCGGACTGTTTACTTCCTGATCGGTATGCTCTCTTCCTGATTGGTCTGGTCTCTTCCTGATTGGTATGCTCTCTTCCTGTCCTCCAGGTATCCCTTCTCGGTGGACCAGGCGGTGCCAGAGACGGACTGGGAGGTGTATCTGAGAGAGACGGCCAATGCCATCGTCAGCCAGCAGAGCCCGGCCAGGTAAGCAGACGACCACGAGGGAATCATCCTAGCTGGAAGACTTTGTTCCCGTTTCTTTTTTATTCGATTAACCTGAATTGAATACAATTATGAATGAACCAGTTTCTGTTTATATTTCTTCCTTTGACAGTCGTGACCAAGCCAATGTTTTTTACCGTTTCTTCTTTTCTGTTCTTCAGGTTAATGGAAGTACGAGCCAGACTCTATGAGCTCCTGACTCACTGCATCCCTCCTGAGATCATTATGAAGGTACAGTAAGCCCCCTCATGCAGACGGAATTTGAAATCATTCATCTATTTAGGGCATTGTAATGTTATTGGTTAAAACTGCTTCTGATTACTGTAATCTAGTTAAAGCACCAATCAGGTTATGTTATGCAAGAATCTTACCTTGGCATGGTTTTAAGTTTATACACACACACACATTTTTTCTAGGCAAATACTGCAAGAGAACAGTTCACGGGGGTTCTGTTCACACCTCTTGACTTTAGCGGTCCTCTACCCCACTGACCTCAACGCCCACCGGCGTCAGGCCATGGTCCCTGTGGACTCTCCCCCGTGTCCCCCACCTCTAAGCGGGCACTAACCTCCGGTCCGGGGGCGTTTCAGGGTCTGGTGGCCGAGCTGCTGAGCAACTGCGACGGGCAGCTGAAGACGGAGGTGACCCACATCGCGGCCTACTACGAGCACCGGCTGCAGCTGGGCAACAAGGCCATCTACCACCTGGAGGCCTTCACCGCCAAGTTCATGGCCATCTACAAGAAGTTCATGGAGGACGGCCTGGACGGACTCATGTTCTAGAGGGACGGGGGGGGGGAGGAGGAGGGGAGGACCAGGGAGAACTTGAAGGGGGAGCCTTTGACAAACTGAGGAGGTGGATGATGATGATGAGGAGGAGGGATGACGTCTCTGTGCAGCACTTGGAGGGCGGATAAGTCGCGGTCTTGGTATCGTGGCTGATAATATTTCACTGAAATAAATGTTACGTTATTTGTACATTATTTTGATTTATTATGCAGGCATGACATTTAATGATAGGGGCATGATGAGTTCCCTCTAACTTTATAATTGGTTCATATTTTTTTATGGAAATCCCATGAGTGGTAGAAGTGATTGTACAGTACCATTATGGTGCATTATGAGATTAATTTCCCCAATGCAGATTATTGAGTTTACATTTAATAGTGCATGGTTGGCAGAGTTTTGTAGAAGGCAATATTTTGCAGAGGTGCACTCAAGCACAAAGAATAGAAAAACGCATTCTATACACAATGTCACATAGTCGAAATTATTAATGTACATATATAAGTAGTCTGTATTCCATTACAGTAAGCTATATATAGATAGGGGAAATTGTAAGGGTTAAATACATATGGGCTACCAAAACAACATTAACTTGTCAGATTCTTCAATACATATTGGAGGATCAATGGTTTCCTTTATAAGGTGACTTTGCTACACAATAGAACGTGTAAAAAGCAAAGTGTAATCTTGACCGTCTCCTGTTTTCTGAGTGCCGTTATACCAGTAGGTTAGCCATACGTTAAACGTGATATTAGGCCACCAGGTGAGTGTGATTAGACATTAGACCTTTTCCCTGTGTTTTAGTGACATCACAAGTGGGCGTGTCCACCTAGATGTACGATGGAGAGATAAGCAACATTTGCTACGGCCCGTCCTACATCTAGGTGGACACGCGCACTTGTGATGTAACTGAACCAGAGGTAACGGCAGATTTTTAAACAGCTTTAAATGGCTAATCACGCGTCGCGCACACCTGGTGGCATAATTAGCCTAACCTCCTCCCTATGACATAGTTTACCGTATCCAAGCTAATGAACTCCAATATAAATGCTGTTATGAATATCAAGTCTTTTCATTTACATTTAATCGTCTAAAACCAAAGTTAACTTCAGCAGCCAGTCATACACGCACCCACAGTAGCGATCAGACACACATCCTCACACAACAGCCAAACCCAGACCTTAAAACAAAACCAAAGCGTTTAACTACAGCCCAGCGCCGTCAGTAACACTCGGTGCGTCTCTTCGCCGCGTAATAAATAATGAGTCCCAGCGTGATGAGGAACCCGGAGCCCAGCAGCGTGAGAAACCCCAGCAGAGGCCTCCGGGTCAGCAGCTGGCAGTCCAGGCAGGGCAACGGGTCCCGGGGGCACTGCTGGGCGGGCAACCCCGCCACGGGGAAGCCGTTGTGCTCGATGATGTTGCGGTAGTTGGAGAGCGACGCTTTGACGATAACCTCGTCGTGGACCTGGCCGTACAGTCCGAAGCCCGGGTCCCGCATGTCGCTCAGCGCGTAGGCGAAGTACCCCTTCAGGTTCACCCCGTCCAGCGTGGAGGCTGGACGCGATACAACCGGAGAGGCGCGGGAAATAAACAAACGGAAGGAGATGGATTAGGTTACATTACCTTTTTGTCTATAGACAGTGACGGAACATCATTTGATGCGCTCACATTACAGCACATACTATTCTCCATAATTGTAACTAAACCGCCACTAAAATTAAGCCCCAGGAACCTCAAAAAACAACAAGTGGTCAATTTGCGGTTGCTGATTGGTTCTAAATATTCAGTTTGTGCTTGCAGTACTTCAGTTTGACCAGAGATGGTGCTGTGTCTTAGGTCGAGTGTTTTCCATTCTCTTCCAAGTGGAAAAGGCCTCTCAGTTGCACCAGAGAAGCAACCTTGTCGTGTGGCTGCTGCTGGTAATATTTTGCACGTTTTGATTCACTTCCGCTCATAAATACTTCACACTACATAACGTGTGGAAGCATGATCATAACCAGCTGTCTACATTCTCTTCAAGGCCAAACATTACAACCATGTCAAACACGAAAGGAACTCAAATAGCGTTTCAGGGAGTCAGTTCATGAACACATTTCTATTGAGGGATTGTATTGAATTATAATATGTTCAATACATACCTGTAACCTAGCAATTGTTAGTGCTTGGCACTTGTTTCTATGAACATCTTTACTGTACCGACAGCAATATATTGCTGTTTTTCTTTCTTCTGACAAATATATTTGAATTTCCCTCGGGCTTAATAAATGATGTATCCATCTATATATCTATACTTATTGTACGTCGCTTTGGATAAAAGCGTCCCTAAAAATGCCTAAAATGTAAATGTAAATCTGTAGAAAGGGGGTCATGAAAACATGACAACAAACTTTCTCTGTGAACTGTGACCGTGTTTCTGCACATAAACAGCAACAACCACAACAGTGTCACCAGGTCAAAGTGAACAGTGGGAGGGAAAGGCGTGGGATCACATTACCCAGAAGAGGTCTATGTTAGAAACCCGTCACACGTTTCCCTGCGGTGAACGACAGCCACATGTAAACGCCAGGCATGTGGACCAGAGAACTCAAGCTTGAACAGGTCCATGTGTTTTAATGCGCGGCTTTGTCGGTCAGCTGACAGCCTGCTCTGGGGTCGCTGAGCTGAACCTCCTGTCTAATGATTAATCCGTACAGGACACAGAGTAGACGGCTCTAGGAAACAGGTTAAAACATGACACTTCTGACCCACTGGAGCACGGAAATAGACGGTTGATGGGCAGAAAACGCTCAGGTGGAAATCCTGTTGAATATTGAATTATAGGGAATAGAACGCATTCATTCAATATTTCATACCATGAAAAACAAATTAACATTTTATAGAATTTTCCAGTTGGTAACCACGAATTCCTAATAAGTCGAAACATATCCGGCATTAGATCTCCGGTTTTGGCTGTTTCACCTTAAGTCGGGAGAACCGGATCCCACATTTACTATCCTATGTTGAGCAGTGCCTTCTGGGCTGGGCGGGGGGGTTGCCACGGCGACGTGTGGGCGGAGCCTCACCTTTCAGGGCCTCGTTGATGTAGTTGTACAGGTAGTAGACGCGCAGGCTGTCCTTGAAGCGGGCGGGGTCTTCCTGGACCCCGTTGGCCATCACGTAGATGGGCACGTCGCTGTAGTGCTCCTTCACCTGGAGAGGAAGAGGAGTCATGTGACCAGATTGGCAGGGTAGTCATGTGATCACCACGGACGGTCATGTGACTACAGAATACAAACGAGTAGTTAGAATTGCAAAAAGTCACCCCTTGTCGTGTGAAGTTAACCCATTTCACAAACATGACCCCCTAAAAAAATCATTTTATCCAATACTACTAATTCTTCAAATAGTGTTTGTGGAATTTGTGATTCAAGAGCAGATAAGTGACCTTGTGGACGTACTTGAGAACGTGTGTGAGTGTATCTGTGCATTTGTGTGTGTGTATTTGTGTGTGTGTAAGTATGTGTGTATTTCTGTGTGTGCAAGTGTGTGTCGCACGTGTGTGTGTGTGTATTTGTCTGTGTGTAAGTGTTCGTGTATTTATGGTCTGTAAGTGTATTTGTGTGTGTGTGTGTGTGTGTGTGTGTGTGTGTCTGTGTCTGTGTCTGTCTGTGTGTGTGTGTGTGTGTGTGTGCACTGGTCCTCTCACCCAGTTGAGGGCCTTCCTCAGCCCCCAGGGGACCACAGGTCTGGGGGACATGATCCAGGTGGTGTCTATCATGTACTGGACCTCCAGCATGGGGATGTAGGTGTACCTGCATAGGAGAGGAGGGGGGAGGGGAGGGGGGGTGAGGGGAGAGGAGAGTGGGGAGAGGGGAGAGGAGAGAGGGGAGGGGGGGAGGGGGAGATGGGAGAGGAGGGGAGGGGAGGGGAGGGGAGGGGAGGGGAGGGGAGAGGAGAGGGGAGAGGAGAGATGGGAGAGGGGAGGAGAGATGAGAGAGGGGAGGAGAGGAGAGAGGGGAGGGGGGAGGGGAGAGGGGTGGAGGAGAGAGGAGAGGGGAGGGGAGGGGAGGAGAGAGGGGAGGGGAAAGGAGAGGGGAGGGGAGATGAGAGGGGGGGGGGAGCAGAGGAGAGCGAGGGGAAGGGGAGGGGAGGAGAGAGGAAAGAGGGGATTGGGGTGAGGAGAGAGGAGAGAGGGGAGGAGAGGAGAGGAGAGAGGGGAGGAGAGAGGAGTAGAGGAAAGAGGGGATAGGGGAAGAGAGGAGAGTAGATAAGAGAAGACGAGGAGAGGAGAGAGGAGGAGAGGTAAGGAGGGGAGAGGATAGGAGAAGAGAAGAGAGGAGCGCAGGAGTAGAGAGGAGAAGGGAAGAGAGGAGAAAAGAAAAGAGGAGTGGAGTAGAAGTAAAAAGTTAAGAGTTTAAAGCCCTTGAGCAACAAAAAAAAAATTGGTAAAAAAAAGATGGTAGATGCGTTGGTGTCGTTACAAGCAGACAAATGTCAACTACTGCTTGTAACACCACTAACACATCTACCATTTTGTGATGTTCTAGCACCATCTAACATTCCCGGCAAAGGATGCCTTAGTTTAGTGTGTTTCGTGGGGGAACGGTAGCATGAATAGAGAGCGTGTGCGTTCTCCTACGAGTCTTCCTTGGCGTGGGTGACCAGGTCCGTGCTGAAGTGGCTGATGGCAAAGAAGTCAAACGTGCCCTTGACCAGCTGCCGGTCCTCTTCGTTGAACACCGGAAGACTGGTGACAAAAAAGGCAACAACAGGACACGTCATACCCAAGCTGTAACAGCTGGGGCTTCTTGAGAGAAAAGTAAATGCTCATACTTTGAACACCTTTAACTTCTGATGATAACTAAATTGAGGTTAGGTCTTGTAAAAGGACTCGCTTAATGGAAGCCCACAAGAAATAACAATTTATATTGTAGGGTTAGGGTTTGGAGCAGTGGCTACCCCGAGAGTCATTTTGAAGTTGAAACAAGTTGAATTGGAGTGACCCCCACATTCAAAACCAGCGCTCTAGGGTGTATCGGTAGTGTGATTAATTGGAATAACTCCCAGGAGTCAGCAGTTTTACACACTGCAGTCGACTTATTAGCGGGAACGTTTCGGCTTCCAAAACATTCCCGCTAATAAGTCGACTGCAGTGTAGAGACATTAAAACACGGGTTGAGACGACGGTGAGACGTGTTACTCCAGGGAGTTGAGCTGCCGCAGCCAGTTCCTCATCCCAACGGGGTAGTCCCCCTTCCCGAAGATGGGCTCGGCAAACCAGCCCACGCGGAAGTCCAGCACCCGCTTGGCCGGCTCAACGTCCTCCCGCCGGAACGAGAAGGCCGGCTCCACCCAGTCCATCTGCAGGGCTAGGGACACCTGACACACACGCGCACACACACGCACACACACACACACACACACAGACACACGCACACACACACGACGCACAATAACGTGCACACATGCATGCATGAACACACACACAAAGTTAATCTGCTGTGCATGCATGCGCAGCAGATTAATGCATGCAAAATGTTGAGTGTGTGTGTGTGTGTGTTAGTGAGTTAGTGAGTCAGTGAGTGAGCGAGCGAGTCAGTGTGTGTGAGGGTGGACTCAATATCCTGAAAAGATTTATTAGGAGTCATTTATAGTTTAAATCA
Source organism: Gadus morhua (assembly GCF_902167405.1). Taxonomy (NCBI): domain Eukaryota; kingdom Metazoa; phylum Chordata; class Actinopteri; order Gadiformes; family Gadidae; genus Gadus; species Gadus morhua. Next base: position 29,833,782 of record NC_044054.1, read on the forward strand.
ATCAATCTAATCATCATTAAGGTAAGGTTGCATTCAGAAATAGCCTCACTTGTAATCATCACTCAAATAGCTGCATAAAGCTGTCACATGTCATTCGTCACCACTAATAAAACCATCCACCAAAGCAGCCTCAGCGGCGGGGGTCCAGCGGCGGGCCCTGACCCACCTGGCCGCCCTGCGTGTGCCTGAAGTGGCGGTGGTAGGCGTGCCAGGCCAGGGCGTGGGCCCGCAGCATCTGGTGGCCCTCCTGGTAGCCCACCGTCTCGTCGTTGGGCTCGTTCAGCGTGATCCACAGCTTCACGTGCTCGCCCAGCTCCCGGTAGCAGAGCCGGGCGTACGCCTCGAACAGGTCAGGCGCCTCCCTGGGGGGAGAGGAAGGAGACGACCTTTAACCCCCTACGCGCTTTAACCCTCGACCCCTGGACCCTTAACCCCCCGGGCTGCAGACAGGCCACTGAGGGGCTGCTTTGTCGTTTTCGGCTTGCGGGGAACTTTTCTTCTTTTTTTTCTTTTAAGTCCCCCTCTCGCTCTCTCCATCCCCCCCCCCCCCCCCCCCCCTCCCCCCTCTCCCCCTCCCTCACCTGTTGAGACACTTGTAGGTGTTAAGGGGGGTGGGCAGGCTGGGTGTGTCTCCCCCTCCCTCCCTCCCTCCCTCCCTCCCTCCCTCTTTCCCCCCCTGCCCCCCTCTCCTCCCCCTCTTCCTTCCCTCCCCCTCCCCCCCTTCCTCACCTGTTGAGCCACTTGTTGGAGGTGTGGGGGGGGGGGGAGGGGGTGGGTAGGCTGGGTGTGTCTCCCCCTCCCCTCCCTCTCTCCCCCTCCCTCCCCTCCCTCTCTCCCCCTCCCATCCCTCTCCTCCCCTCTCTCTCCTCCCCTCTCTCTCCCCCCCTCTCCCCCTCCCTCACCAGTTGAGCCACTTGTTGTTGGTGTGGAGGGGGTCGGGCAGGGTGGGCGTGTCTCCCTCTCTCTCTCCCCCCCTCCCCCTCTCTCCCCCCTCTCCCTCCCCCCCTCCCCCCCCCCCTCACCTGTTGAGCCACTTGTTGGAGGTGTGGAGGGGTGCGGGGAGGCTCGCCGTGTCACTGGTGTGGTGCCACAGGGTGATGACGGGCGTGACGTTGGCCCGCAGCAGCTGCTGGCTGAAGCAGCGGTAGTAGCGCAGCAGCGAGGCGTTGGGCCGGCTCACGTCGCCCGAGGGGACCAGCGCCGACCAGTTCAGGGAGAAGTGGAAGTGGCTGACGCCCACCTGCCGGATCTCGTTCACCTGGAGGGAGGAGGGAGGAGAGAGGGGAGAGGAGAGAGGAGGGAGGAGAGAGGAGAGAGGGGAGAGGAGAGAGGAGGGAGGAGAGAGGGGAGAGGAGAGAGGAGGGAGGAGAGAGGAGGGAGGGGAGAGGGGGGAAGAGAGAGGAGGGAGGGGAGAGGGGAGAGGGGAGAGGGGAGAGGGGAGAGGAGAGAGGAGGGAGGAGAGAGGAGAGAGGGGAGAGGGGAGAGGGGAGAGGGGAGAGAGGAGAGAGGAGGGAGGAGGGAGGAGAGAGGGGAGAGGAGAGAGAGGAGGGAGGAGAGAGGAGAGAGGGGAGAGGAGGGAGGAGGGAGGAGAGAGGGGAGAGGGGAGAGGAGGGAGGTAGAGAGGGGAGAGGGGAGAGAGGAGGGAGGAGAGAGGAGGGAGGAGAGAGGGGAGAGGGGAGAGGGGAGAGGAGGGAGGTAGAGAGGGGAGAGGGGAGAGAGGAGGGAGGAGAGAGGAGGGAGGAGAGAGGAGGGAGGAGAGAGGAGGGTTAGGGAGGAGGGAGGAGAGAGGGGGGAGGAGAGAGGGGGGAGGAGAGAGGGGAGAGGAGGGAGGAGGGAGGACGGAGGAGAGAGGAGAGAGGAGGGAGGAGAGAGGAGAGAGGGGAGAGGGGAGAGGGGAGAGGGGAGAGGGGAGAGGAGGGAGGAGGGAGGAGGGAGGTAGAGAGGGGGGGATGTGAGGGGCGGTCCGTAGCCCATCTGGGTTTGCGTTGTACATTGGATTGTATCAAAAACAATGTGACAACTATCTGCATATTTTTCGGTCCCTGCTCGTCTTCAACTACTTCTGGTCCCATGTTTGTTCGTTTTTTACCTAGTTGTCTGATCTTGTTCTTAATTTAAATTGTCTAACTTTTTCATAAGAACACATTTTGATTTACTATCGTGCCCTGTACTGATTGGTGCTTTGTGAAATAAATATAGAGATAGTCCTCTAAATCATATACTACTGATCTTCATGCTTCAGAAAAAAAATAGAAAAACGGCAGGTCTTTCCATCTCATTGACTGCCGCAGCGGTCTCCGCCTTCTGATTGGTCGAGGGATTAAGGAACTCCCCCTGGAGGGAGCAGAGTGACAGACCTGCTGGCGAACGGTGGCGTAGTTAGCGCAGTGCGTGGCTCGGTCGAGGGGCAGCGCGCTGAAGCCCACCAGCCTCTTCAGCTCGCCGTCACTCGAGCGGTTCCACAGGTACACACTGGGGTCCACGAACTGGGTGGGCGTGGTCTCCACCTGGACGAGCAAAGACAACCAATCACACGCCAGATCCCACCAGCCCCTCCCAGCAGCTCTGGGTGTGTCTGTCCGTCATACTGCTGACCAATAGAGATTAAGGAGAGGCCAATAGGGATTAAGGCCTGGCCAATAGAGATTAAGGCGTGGCCAATTGCGATTAAGGAGCAGCCAATAGAGAAGGAGGTCATTATGAATGGAACTCGTTGACAGATTAACCCTTCCACCTCTGACGACGCGTTCACCTGATAGCATTTCAACTAGCATCCCAAGATGCTACCGCTAACAATCAACATCGCGGTGGAACACACCAACCCCCGCACGATGACTACAGCCTCAGTGAAGATCCTTCACCGAGGCTTTTATCCAAAGCGACTTGCAATGGTTCACGCACACATTAGCACACCGGCGGCAGAGTCCACCATGCAAGGCGACAGCCAGCTCGTCAAGAGCAGTCAGGGGGAGGTGTGACTCTCTCAGGGTCCCCTCGACACTCGGATAGGGGGAGACGGGGATCGAACTAGCAGCCTTTCGGTTACAAGTCAACCCGCTCTACCTCCTGAGCTGAGCCAACCGAAAAAGGGGAACTTCAGAAAAACCAAGCAGGGAATCAAACCCAGATCTGTGGAGCTGCCCCGTCACTCCTTCCCCACCGTGGCTGCTGTGTCTTTAATGGTTCGAGCCTCCTCAGTGCACACAGCACAACATAAACCATGGGGCCAGCTGGGGCCCGCTTATAGAGGGGTGATCCTGGGTCCGGTGTTATCAGGCTCCGCAAACAGAGCGCCTCCGTTTGTTTGGTTTATGATTAGGACCAGCGTCTCCCTAATGGCCCCCGTCTGAGCTGGACTTTAACATGAGGGCTGCGCGGATGAAAACAATAACAGCGTCTACAGCAACAATCACTAACCGGGTTTTAATGATCTTTTATCTAAATGATGGGAGGATGCTGAGTTGGAAGCGGACAGATTGGAATTCCTTAATGTTACGGAAAGGTCTGTTCATTTTATGCAGACGTGAACTATTGATTTGATTGATATTTTTAGGACAGAGTCAGGGGTCTTAAATAATTTACTTGCATCATAAGCTCGCCTCTCTGGAGTGATGGATAAATATCTTGTGCCGCTTCAATGATCTTAGGTTAATGTTTTCTTAACCTGGAAATGTAATGAGCAACTAATCGTGCTGTGTTCGTACTCTTTTTTGTACAGTATGTTTAATACCTGCACACTTCATGTACCTCATAATACCATAATGTTATTGGTAGAGCTGTGCAGAATGGTCACACTGTATTGCACATTTTATAGGAAAATACACACACTCACAGAGACACCCACGCACACACAGACAGACAGAGACCTAGAGACACACGCAGACAGACAGACACACGCAGACAGACAGACAGGCAGGCAGGCAACCAGAGACACACACACACACACACACACACACACACACACACACACACACACACCCCTACCTGTATGGAGTTAGCGGAGACGCCCCAGGCGAAGTCACAGGGGAAGAAGCCCTGGGCAGGGCGGTTCTCTGGCAGCTCTGGGAAGCCGTTCTTCTGGATTAAGGCCCTGCAGAGACAAACCACAGACACAACAATAAAGATACAGTACGTTATAGATAGCTCCAAGTGTATATTTATATTATATTGGATTACATGAACTAAATGATATGACATTTGGAGCACATGACAAGCCTTTGTTATTGTCACTTTTAGCATGTATTTAGTCACATGCGCTTGAATTAGAAAATATCCGGTTCAGCATTTCAGTTTTTTAGAAACAGAAATGTTCAATTTGAATGTTTTTTGAATTCCCTTAAAATTCTTCCTCATTGGCAGCATTCAAATCCTCACAATTCTATGAACACGAACCTGCATTACAACATGATCGGATAGGGAGCTTGAGGTCTTGCTCACGGAAACCTTCAGGTAGGTTTAATGGGGTTTGGGGGGTTTGGGGAGGGGGGGGTCACCTGTAGAAGGTGGCTGAGGTCTTGGGCTCCCTCTTCATGCCCGAGGTTTGGAAGTCCACGTGGTAAAGGCCGGTACGAATCCCGTACTCCCGGTGCCACTCGAAGCCGTCCATCAGAGACCACGCCGTGTAGCCAATCACGTTCACCCGGTCCAGGCTGATGGCTATTGGCCCAAAGAGAGTCAACAACAACAACAACACAGATGGATTTAGATGAAATAAACAATGGAGGACATATAGCAGGCCTACTTCCGGATAAATGCAAACATTGAGCTGATATGAAGTATTATGGAGAAATAGAAGGCCTACATTATCATATATGGAAACATTTAGATGATATAGAATATTGAGGAGATACAGGCCTACATGAAGGATATATCTTAACAGTAAGAAACGATGAGAAAACACCATTCAGGAGCTGCCTTACATTTCAGGGTCTCTACGATGAACCTCTTGAGGTAGTACATGTGCTTGGGGTCCTCCGTGTTGGTGTTGCCCAGGACGTACCTGCGGGAGGAACCGGCAGAGAGAGACGGAGATCATTGAGGAGCGGGCGCGGATCGAGGGGGAAACTCAAGGTTGTTACTCAGGGCCTCTTGAGAACGAAACAACAGCAGCAGAAGCAGCAGCAGAAGCAGCAGCAGATCTCTCCAGTATCTCCTCACACGTGACACCAGCTTCAAAACAAACATCAATGTGTTCCAGAACAAAGCCCCTCTCTGCTCCCTCTTCAGCCCATCCTCCTCCCTCATCCCCAGAATGGGGGCAGACCCAGCCCCCCCCCCCATACCAGCCACTCTGGACCACCAGGATGGGGGGCCGGTTGTACTCTGCGTTCACCCAGTACAGCAGCATCCTCAGGTCCAGGTCCTCCTTCTGGCCGAACTTCAGGCTGTCGTTGATGAGGTGGAAGCTGAGCGAGGCGCCGTGCGACAGCGCGAAGAAGTCCGCCGTGCCGCGCACCTCCTCCCTCTCCTCGCGCGTGAAGGCGGGCAGCCGGGGGCCCAGCCGGTCTCTCATGCAGGGAGGGTAGTCCCCGTCCACGAAGAGCGGCCGGGCGAACCAGCCCAGCACGTGGTCCAGGGAGCACTGGCACTCGTGGAGGTTCTGACGGCGCGTGCGGCTGGGCTTGATCCAGTGGGAGGCCAGCGCCATGGACAGCTTGCCGCGCTGCCGCGAGCGGTAGAAGCGGTGGTAGAGGTGCCAGGCGGCCGCGTGGGCCTGGGACCGGGACCCGAGGGGAGGAGGGGGGAGGGAGGGAGGGGGGGAGGGAGGGGAGGAAGGGAGGGACGGAGAAAGGGATAGAGTAGGTCGAATTCCAAGACAACTCATCATTATGACTGAGATAATAACTATTCAATTTAGAGCAAGTGCCTCGGAAACCTGAATATATAACCCTTATAATCACTATACTCAATGAATAAATACTAATATTTACCATAATCATACTAATCTTTTTTTAAATAATTTTAACAGATTGGTTGGCATTATTATCGCTAAAAGGAAAAACGAATTCGCAAAAAAGCAGTGACCTACAGACTAAGAGTTTAATGAGTCTGTACCTTGATGAGATTGTGTCCCACTCGGAACGGGAGGTCAGGGTCATTCTTGATGCCGGGTGCGACCACGCCGGTCCCGTACCCGTGCCAGGCCACCACGAACGGGTTATCAATGGTGATCCAGTACTTGACGTCATCGCCAAACGTCAGGAAACAAAAGTCCGCGTAATCTTTGAAAAGCTCCACGATCCGGCGACTGCCCCAGCCGCCGAACGCCTGCTGCAGGGCGTCCGGCAGGTCCCAGTGGTACAGGGTGACCACCGGCTCCACCCGCGCCTCCTTCAGCTTCCTGATCAGGGTCCGGTAATAGTTGGCCCCCGCCGCGTTGTAGCTGCCCCGGGTCCCGTTGGGGAAGATCCGGGGCCAGGAGAGAGAGAACCTGTAGTGGCTGACCCCCAGCTGCTTGATGGCGCGGACGTCTGCGTTGATGTTGTGGTAGCTGTCGCTGCCCACGTCCCCGGTCATCATGCGGGTCCCACCGCGCGTAAAAGTGTCCCATATAGAGAGCCCCTTGCCGTCCCGGTCAAAGGCGCCCTCGACCTGGTAGGCGGCGGTTCCCACGGCCCACATGAAGTCTCCCGGGAAGGTGTCATAGAGGAGAGCCTTGTCCCCCGGGTAGGGCAGCTTGGCGAATCTCCCCCAGGTCCTCAGCCCGTCTTTTGGCTTCGCCAGCGCGTCGTCCCACTCGGAGGTAAAGAGAAGCAACGTCACGAGGCCGAACACGACACACATGGTGCCTTTCTTTTGTTACCTTTACCGTTTATTGTACATTTAAAATCTACTCTATGAAGTAGCCATTGAAGAGCGACTATGTTTTTTTCGCTCTTTACTTAACCATGCTTGAACGCTCCCCACTGCGCGCCGTCCACCTGTGGCCCCATGCACACAGGCAGGCCTCTCCAGAGCCCAGAGCAAATCTATTAATGATTACCCAAGGCCCTTGACGCACGGCGCTCTGCGGACAGCACTGCGTAACCCTAAGGGGCCCTCGATCACCCTTCTGTCTGGAAGGAAAGACATGGCTCACACGAGATCAAAGTGAAATTGGGATTTTATTGTGGCCATTCCAACTATACATCGACTTCGAATAATATTTTGACAAGTGTAATTGCCAAACCCATCCCTCCTCTCTCCCCCGCATCCACACACTTTACGCAGACTCAGCAGTCGCGGCTAAAAGTCAACTCCATGCAGTTTTC